>NC_063189.1:29543388-29565888 GCF_017589495.1 Alosa alosa | reverse complement strand
CGTCTCCAGGCAACGGTGGCCACGGCTGCCGCTCATGTACTTCTGTGATGACTCCATTCTAAATGAGTTTACAGCTGAGCTTCACTGACCACTCAACTGAAGAGTTCCATTGGTGGAACATATGCTGCAACAGTTACCTTCCACTCTAAAGTGTTTACACCACACGTGACAGTGGCACACACATTCATAGAAAATAGACCAGTATCCTAAAACTATTATTACGCTCACATTTTAGTGTGCGGGGTAACCCAGCTGTTAGAACTACAACAGAGTTGCGTCTAAATCCTTTAAACAGTGGCAAACATTTGTGGCGAACCTGCTTCCTTTGAACTGTTCAATTTGAACAATGTTGTGTAAACTTTCTGTTTCAACAGTAAAGGTCTATTCACGGCAAGAACAACAACGGTAACGGCAAAAAAGTATCGCTCTAGCTCATATGAATGACCACTTCCACACATCAACTATAACCATAACGACATGAAGAATAATATCATTGGTGATCACTTTCAGAACAATTTTGAAAACGATAAAAAGCTGACAGCCAATCAGAATCCATCGAATTTTAGCCATCACATACATCAACTTTCCTTAGAGACTTTCCTTATGGTTGGTCAGTGAGGATACTGTTATTGTCCTGGTGTGAATGGCCCTTAACCCTTTGTCCGGCATCCCTGTGATCACAAACGTTTGTGAATCAAGGTTTGTAAATCTTTGTCTATGTTTGCAAATGTGAATGCACCTCAGGTCTCTGTGATTTCTTAAACTAAATTAGTTTTTATCTAATGCAGAGCTGTGACTCCTTAAACTAAATTAGTTTTTATCTAACACAGAGCTGTGAGTCCTTAAACTAAATGATTTTTTATCTAACGCAGAGCTGTGAGTCCTTAAACTAAATTAGTTTTTATCTAACGCAGAGCTGTGACTCCTTAAACTGCTGATTGAATATTTCAGCAGTGTTGCCAATCCACTGGTGTAGACGTCGGGCTGCTGAATATTTGATAGCTGGCGGATGGATGTGACGGCTGTGACATTTCTACTTTTCGCTCCCTGTCTCCTCTCTCCCTCTCTCTCTCCCTCTCTGCTCTTTTCTGCTCTCTCTCTCTCTCTTTCTCGCTGTTTCTCTTGAATGCTAAAAACTTTGCTATCCTGAACATTCTTTCTCCTCCTCCTCATATCTCTCTCTCTTCTCTTTCTTTCTCTCTCCCTCTTTCACTCTTCTCTTTTCTACTCTCTCTCTCTCTCTCATTCTCTACCCAACCCCCTCCTGCTATGATAGCTGAATAGTCATGATAGCCCTCATGTACATTCATGTCTAATGCATACAGCACAGTAGCATAGCGTGGCTTCTGACTGACTGGGCTCAAGTGCTCCTTTCTCACTCTCACTCACTTTCTCACTCTCTCACTCACTCTCTCACTCACTCACTCACTCACTCACTCACTCACTCACTCACTCACTCACTCACACACACACACACACACTCACACACACACACACACACACACACACACACACACACACACACACACACACACACACACACACACACACACACACACACACACACACACACACACAGACACAGACACACAGACAGACAGACAGACAGACACACACACAGACAGACGGCTCAAGGGCTTCTGTCGTCTCAGTCCGACCTCCCCCTCTGATCACGCCACTCGGCTTACATTACGCTAACGCCCACAAAATGCTTCATGGCCCACATTCATATCTACCCTCTGAAAACGCAATATTAAAAACAGATTCCTTTTTTCCATTTTTGTGTGCCTACGTTGTTCTCAGAAAATGGGTCTTAATGATTTGACCCCATTAGGCAAATAATGTTTTTATTCCAGTCTAGAAAATAGCAAAATCTCCTACTGATGCTAAATTCAGCTCAATCGTGTCTAGAAGAAATAAGAAAGCATATAGGAGAGATCTCTTCTGGGTGTGGTCTCTGTGTAGTCTTCATGAGGTCTCTCTTGAGTCTCAACACGACCTCAGTGTCAAGTCAAGTCAAGTTTATGTATATAGCACATTTCATTCAATGTTCATTCAATGTGCTTTACATAAACAAAACCAAACAATAACAAATAAAAGCATAGAAGGGCAATTTAGTCAAAGAATAGTTAAAAGGTAAAGATCATAATAAAAAGAAAACATAAAACACAAGGTAAAATAATTTAAAAATAAAGAATAATTAGTAAGCAAAAACAAAGGCAAAAGTAGTAAAAAAAATTAAGAAAAGACAAAGTAGAATAATTATCAAGGCAGATTCAGAATTTGTAACTCGGCACAGTTAGCAGAAAGCATCTGAGAACAGTTTGGTCTTAAGTCTAGGTTTAAAACTGGCTACAGTTGGGGCCTTTTTAATGTCCTCCGAAAGTTGGTTCCACAGCTGAGCCACATAGCAGCTAAAAGCTGCTTCACCATGTTTAGTTCTAACTGTAGGTTTTACTAGCAGGTTTTTCACCTGGGACCTGAGAGGACGAGAAGGTGTGTACTGCTGAAGCATGTCTGACAAGTATTTAGGTCCTGCTCCATTTACTGATTTATAAACAAGCAATAGTGCTTTAAAGTCAATTCTGTGACTTACTGGAAGCCAGTGCAAGGACTTAAGAATTGGAGTAATGTGGTCAGTTCTTTTAGTTTTTGTTAGAGTCCTAGCTGCTGCATTTTGTATCACCTGAAGCTGTTTAATAGTCTTTTTAGGAAGGCCTGTGAACAGTCCACTGCAGTAATCAACCCTGCTGGAGATAAATGCATGAATGAGTTTTTCTAAGTCATGTTTTGACATCAGCCCTCTGAGTTTGGCAATATTTTTGAGGTGGTAAAAAGCTGATTTAGTTATCGCTTTCATGTGGCTGTTGAAATTTAGATCACTGTCAATTAATACACCAAGATTTTTTAACAGTATCCTTTGCCTTCAACCCTTTTTGTGTCAAGGAGAGTGGCAACCCTAAGTCTTTCCTCATTTTACCAAATATAATTACTTCAGTTTTTTCTTTGTTCAGCTGAAGAAAATTTTGAGACATCCAGGTGTTGATTTGTTCTATACACTGACACATAGATTCAAGAGGACCATAGTCGTTTGGTGATAGAGCTAAGTAAATTTGTGTGTCATCTGCATAGCTATGATATGAAATCAAATTATTTTGAATGATTTGTCCAAGTGGGAGCATATAGAGGTTGAATAATAGTGGCCCCAAGATCGACCCCTGGGGAACACCACAGGTCAAGGACGTCAAAGTCAAAGTCAAAGTCAACGTTGGTGTTGAGGTACAGTTTCCGATGGCAACAAAGAAGCTCCTTTCTTGTAGATATGATTTTAGCCAGCTGATAACTATGCCTGTAAATCCAACCCAGTGTTCTAGTCTGTGTAGTAAAATATTGTGATCAACAGTGTCAAATGCTGCACTAAGGTCCAGTAGCACTAGGACTGATGTTTTACCTGAATCTGTGTTGAGGCGTATGTCATTGGAAACTTTAATGAGAGCTGTTTCAGTGCTGTGATTTGCCCGAAAACCAGACTGAAAGTAATCAAAATACCCATTTGATGTTAGGAAGGTGGTTAATTGATTAAAGACTACTTTTTCAATCATTTTGCCAATAAAAGGTAGATTGGATATGGGCCTGTAATTGTTTAGCATGGTGGCATCCAGGTTATTCTTCTTGAGAAGTGGCTTTACAACAGCTGTTTTCAGTGACTTCAGTGAAAAGTGCCAGACAGCAGTGATACATTTACAATTTGAAGGACATCCGCCGCTATGAGGTGAAAAACAGTTTTGAAGAAATTGGTAGGCAGAGTGTCTAAGACACATGTGGAAGAGCTGAGATTCTGTACCGCTTTTTCAAGTGTTTCAGAAGTCTATCAAGCTGAACTCTGACATCAAGTTTAGTTTCCCTCTGTTTGTTGCTGGAAGTTCAGGTTGTTGAATTTGTAATTGAGCAGATATGTTGAGTCTGATTTTGTCAATTTTACCTTTAAAAAAAAAGATGAAAATTGCATTTATTAGTTGAGAGAAGTTCAGGCTTAATTGTGAGGGGGGATTTGTTAACTTATCAACAGTTGAAAATAGAATACGAGTGTTATTTGAACTTCTATTGATAATGTTAGAAAAGAAAGACTGTCTTGCTTTTGCATATTTCAGAGTTATATGTGCGAAGCATCTCTTTATGGATTTCATAGTGGATCTGAAGTTTATATTTACGCCATTTTCTTTCAGTCTTCCTACACTCTCTTTTTAGAAGTTTAACTGCTGGATTTTGCCTCCATGGTGCTTTCTGTTTGTCCTTAACTTTCTTGAATTGAAATGGAGCAATGTCATCCATAATGTTTGCCATTTTTGCATTAAAGTGATCAAATAAGTCTTCAGAGTCTGACAGTTGACTTGACTTTAGTGAAAGTGCTTGCTCAAAGAGAGCACTTGTCTGATCATTTATGATTCTCCTTTTTACCACCTTTATCATAGCTGTGTTTTGAGTGTGTGGGGACATAGACACATCAAAGAACACGCAGAAATGATCAGATAAGGCCAGGTCTTTAACAGCTGTAGAGACATCGAGACCCTTTGTGATAACAAGGTCGAGGGTATGGCCGAGAGAGTGTGTTGGCCCCTGTACATGATGTGTTAGGGAGAAAGTATCTCCCTACGTATCTCCCAGTGTGTTTGTGTGTGTGTGTCCATGCGTGTCTGTGTGTATGTGTAGGCATGCATGTGTGTGTATCCGTGTATGTCTGTGTGGTGTGCGTGTGTTTCCATGCATGTTTGTGTGTGTCCGTGCATGTGTCTGTATGTGTGTATCCGTGCATGTGTGTGTGTGTGTGTGTGTGTGTGTGTTGTCTCACCTCTCGGAGTGGCTCGTTAAGCTCCTCCAAGATGCTCTCCTCGTCAAACATCTTGCCTTGATAGCGGTGCTCGTAGTAGTCATGGATCTTCTGCCGGAAGTCAGCTGGAAGCTTGTGAAAAGACATGTACTGCTCCACTTGTTTGTACTGCAGACAAGAGAGAGAGAGAGAGAGAGAGAGAGAGAGAGAGGTGAATTAGATGAAAGACAGGTGAGATTTTCAATGACAACAAGTGTACTCACATTCACACACTCACTCACTCACTCACACACTCACACACACATGTCTCTATTGATTATTTTATAAGGGAGATCTCCTTCACTGCTGCACTGCTGAAACAGAGGTAAGCAAGAGAATCAAATGCTATTGGCTTCACCATTAGTTACCCCTCATCAGCCAGAGCCGGGGGCAAGAGGGGAGGGGAGGGGTGGGGTGGATTGGGGTGGGGTGGTGTGAGGGGGTGATGGGGGCACGGGGCAAACACTTGGAGCTAAGCCCCCATCTGCAGAAGGGGAATGGAAAGACAGTACGGTAATACGGTAAATACATTTGACCATTTACAGATCAATATGAGTATGTGTGTGTGTGTGTGTGTGTGTGTGTGTGTGTGTGTGCGTGTGTGTTGTAGAGTGGCTGTGTTGTCAGGACAACTCTAGGATAATTAACTCAGAGGAGGAGGTGCTCTGTGATATTTAATTAGCTGTTTGATGTCCTCTGTTTCACTGCTGTTCAGGCGACTGTCAGGCAGGAGGCCACCAGAGTAGCCTAGAAACGCTGAACACTAAAGCCACTTAACACTCATCTCAGACGCACGCGCACGCGCACACACGCACGTACGGACGCACACACACACAATCTTATCTTTATCTTGAGAAGGAAATAGATCTATGAGGGGAATAAATTATGGAGTAGGATTGGGACGGCACAAGGGAGGGAGGATGTCTTCATTTTCTACCACAGAGAAACCTCCAGAGGAGTTAAAATATGTTCTGCTGCACACACACACACACACACACTGAAGAAGACATATGACACTACAGCAGATCCAGAACAGCACAACTCACAATACATCTACACGCACACACACTAACACCACAACCAACACAACTCACAACACATCACACACTAACAGCACAACCAACACAACTCACAATCTACACACACACTAACAGCACAACCAACACAACTCACAACACATATCACAGTCAAAATCATAACATCAAACACACTTCAAATCACAACACAAAACTCGGCACTAAACCCAAAGCCTTCCCATAGCACTGAACAACCACAACACTGATTTGACATGATACTGATGTAAACCTGTTACAGATGCAATAACGTATGCTGTAAACCTGTTATTACAGGTCATGGGAACTAATGCTATAAACCTGTTATTGCAGGTCATGGGATTGTTATTGAGTTGGGAGTTTGGGAACTAATGTGCTGGGATGGAGCACTGGTAAACCATGTCCAATTTGTGACTAAAATACACATTGTAGACATTGTATACTGTATATTGGTTTTAGAGCTGCAACTAACAATTGTTTTCAAAGTTGATTAATCTGTTGATTATTCCAGGATTAATTGAGTAGCTGTTAATCAATAAAATTCTAGAAAAAGGTGAAACATTAGTGCTTCCCAAAGCCCAAGAATATGTCCTCAAATGCCTTGTTTAGTCCACACACCCAATCTATTAAGTTTACCATCATGAAAGAGAAATTAAAAACGAATATGTTTAAGTTTAAGGAGGTACAATCTGAGAATGTTCAGTCAGTTTCCTTAAAAAAAAGACACAAACTGATTAATGATTAACAGTTGGAAGTCGTTATTGCTGCCATAAATGGCTTATTGTATTAAGCTGTACTGCTGGAGACAGCCAGAGTGTGTGTCAACATACTTGCCCAATATCACTGTAAAAAGTAATAGCTTTACTTACTTAAAATGTTCTAGTAAGTAGAATTCAGCTTTTGTCTTTTGTTGAGATTACTTGTGTAACATGAGTGTTACTTAATTTTGAGGTAGAAAAGTAAACAATCAAGTAAACCACACTTAAATTGCTGAAGTTTGTGCTATCACTGTAAAATTAGTTTGTTAACCTTACTTACCTGTTAGTTAAAATAATATGCAAACCGATTGCACTTGAAATTCCTATTCCAGATTAGTCTGTAATTTCAAGATGTGCAAACAAATGCTCACTTAGTGTAGTGCACTTACACTACTGAGAATTCCTATTTCAACTAACTTGGTCATTACAAGTAAATATATGTTTATTAAACACAACACATACATGTATTGAAGTTGTGCTAACGAATATCACCGTTCAGCTAACTAATATGACACCACTTGATGGTGTGATGCATCAGCATAAATTACACAACAGTATATATAACCATTAGTGACACTGCCACTTTATTGCAATTTAAAATGTAATTTCAGTAAGGATTAATATGTGATATCTTTACTACACTAAGTAAGCATTTGTTTGCACAACTGTTAGATCAGTCTGTAATTTCAAGGCAATTGGTTTGCATGTTTTTTTTTAAACTAAGGTTAGGGACTGTACGATATTTACCGGGGCGGTCGTCAGGGGAGGGGCCTAAGAGAAGGCCCAGGAGAAATTTTTTGGCCTGGGGGGAGGGCCGAGGAAAATTATTTTTTCCTGATCCATGATATTTTTTTTCCCTGATCAATGATCCGTTTTCGATATTTTAAAAGGTTTGTAGGCCAAAACATGATTCACGTCTCTTTGACAGAGTGGGCGAGTCCAAAAAGTCGCAACCCTACCCAAATCTCCTACAACCCCCCTCGTAAGCTTGTAGGTTTTTAAACATGGTGTCTAGTGAAGCAACGAGGCGCAAACGTAGTGACTTTCTGCAAAGACGAAGCAATGCTAGATTACACATGAATGTAGTACGAGTTGAAATGGTCTATAAAAAACAATTTTATTTTGTCTAATATGATGTATGAGCACCCTCTACTGGTGCTACTGCAGACATTACAAGCATTTTCTAGTAGCCTGTTCTATGTTTTACTTTGGCAACTATCCAAGCTGTGAAACATACAAATTCTGTTATCGGAATTAACTGCTTGGTGCCAAAAGGAGTGATAACTGCATGAGTTGATTGCACAAAGCAAGAGGGTACACAACCGCTACGTAGGCTAGACTGTATGGCTGAGATGACTTGAATCGACTTGACTTGACTTGACTCGACTCGACTCGACTCGACTTAAGATGACTTGAATTGACTTGACTTGACTTAAAACCCATTTGAATCCTAGCAGTCTACACAAAACCATGGCTTTTTTGGAGAAGTTACTTTAATAGATATAAAAGGTCCTGTACCGAATTGACAGACGTAGAAGGATTATCTTGCGCTGTTGACCCGCTAGCTGATCTGGCGTGGCTGACTGGGGCACAGCCACAGTATGCGCAGGTAGCTTTCCCACCATCTTTAGCCTCAAATTCCTCACACTGTCCACAGGAGAGGCATGCACTCCGAAACACGCCGCGTTTGTCTTTCATGCTCTTGTCGACAGTGACTATCCTGTGTTGATGAGGGACGCACTGAATTTCGCGGTAAGGTCAGAGGGTACGCTTGTTTCACTTTACTGGCGAATCGTAGGCCTTGATGAAGTCACATGAGCTGCAATAAAGTTTGGGAACGTAGTAAACTAATTGGCAGCATCTTTGTGGATATTCGGTGATGAAAAATTAGCATTTATTTCTTAATATGAGACTGTATGCTCATTTGTACTCAGCCTAGGCAGAACTTTTGCAAGATGAAGATCACACAAGTCACCAGGCATACCGGTATGTGAGTTCAAGCAATCTTTATTATTTTTATGTAGCAAAAACTGGTAGAAAAAGGCCCACTCTGATATTATTCTTAACCACACATAAAACGGCATGTTTTCCCCTTGTTGTTTTGTATGATTCCGAAGCATCTATATAGCCTACGAGAGGCGTAGTATTGTAGAGATCAGCGCTGCGTGTGTACCCATGTGTGTGTATGTGTGCTTATGACATTTGCTGGCCATTTTAACCTTGTAAATGTAATTTTTCCACCAGTTTTATTTGATTCACGTAGGGGGGAGGGCCTAGGAGAATTTTTTTGAGCCGGGGGGAGGCCCCTGGAAAAAAAAAAATTTGACCAGGGGGGAGGGCCAGGCAGAACATTTTTAACCCGATCGTCTGGCGACCGGCCCTCCCCCCCGCTAAATATCGTACGGTCCCTTAACTAACAGGAGTGCGTTTCCCAAAAGCATAGTTGCTAACTAAGTTAGCAACTTTGTTGGTTGCAATGCAATTTTCCATTGCCAACCAACTAAGTTGCTAACAGGTAACTATGCTTTTGGGAAACGCACCCAGGTAAGAAAGGTTAACTAACTAACTTCACAGTATCAGAACTTCAGCAATTCAAATGTAGTTTACTTGATTTAAACAGTCATGTTTACTTTTCCACCTCAACATTAAATTACACTCATTTTAGGCAAGTAGGCTAATCTCAAATCGCAAAATCAACATAATCAACAAAAGACAAAAAATGAGTAATATTAACTAAACATTTTAAGTAAGAATCGCTATCAGATTTTACAGTGCATGATTCTGATACTGATCCTGATTCCACCTGTCACATGCCAGAAGAGCCCATGCTAATCAGCTGTCATCTCATCAGCCGTCAGGACAAACCACCCTGACAAGTGCTGAGTCATCTGAGGGGACACTGTTAGCATCCGTGATACCGCTAGCATCTCAGCAAGGAGCTGACATCAAAGTGGGTATGTGTGTGTGTGTGTGTGTGTGTGCGTTGGTGTGTGTGTGTGCTGCTGTGGGTGTGTATGTGTGGGGTGGGTGTGTGTGTGTGTGTGTGTGTGTGTGTGTGTGTGTGTGTGTGTGTGTGTGACGTGAGGGGGGGGGTTCAAGCGCAGTCCTTCCCCTTGTTTTCCCCAAGTGTTTTTTGTTTTCCATCATTAAGCAGGAGTCAATGGCACTGTTCAAAACGGAAGACACCTGCCTGCTGCCTCCCTCAGGGACGAATTAAACAAATATGGGCCCCTGTGCACAATATCAAAAAGCCCCCCCCCCCCCCTGACCGCGACGCATGTTTGCACGTTTGCGCATGCACGTGCAGCCAGCGCTTCTCTCTTTGCTGTCGCTGTGCAGGCTGGTGCACAATTGCACACAATGAAAATGTAGTACATTATTTCATATATTATAACTCAGGCCCACACAGAAATGAATTCCAGCAGCTGTTTTAATTATTAGGCTGTAATCTCCCTTTGCTGTCCAAACAGTCTACATCAACATTTTTCACTAAACGGACCGGACACAGTTGTCATATCTGACGGACCGGTAGCAGGGACGTTGATAGTATTTTGTGAGAGGTGGTGCTTATCATATTACGGGGGGTTCAGGAGTGTCTCCCCCTGGAAATTTTCGAAATTCTGGCTGTTAAATATACCCTTTTAACGCAGTTTGGAAGGGGCATACAAACTTTAACGGAGCAAGCAGGGCCCGTTTTCTGTCTGACTCAGGTGACGTGAACATTGGCTACCTGCATGATAAGGTTTTCACTTCACTGCTGCTTGACACTACCTTGCATGGAGACATATTTCACGTTAACAGTGGAGATGTTAGCAAACTATAGCGTTTGGTAAATGGAGATGCAGATCATCTCCCTAATTAATTTCTTTGCACAACAGCCCACATTATGCGCTCACCCAGCGAGACGAGGAAATAAGTGTAGGCCTATCTGTCATCGGCATCGCCATAGGCTATTTGCTACGATATAAGCTACTGTTAGGCCTACAACAAGTCGCGATTTATTAGGCTATCCAATCGCTATGATGTTTTCATGAACATTGCAGGAATCCACTTCATTCACCTACTCACGAGTGGGTCAGTTTCACTTTCGCAAACACGCATACACATTGAATGAGCACTCATAGCCTACCACTTCCACCTAATGTTATGCCTCTATATTTTATAAATTAAAAAGTATTTATGATCCGCGGTTCCATAACACCATTCAGTTGTGCCGCAAATCAACAGACAGAAGCACCGGGCATAATCTAGCCTAAATTCATGGCAATTTTTTTTTAAATCCGAGGGCCCCCATTGGCTGAGGGCCCCTGTGCACGTGCACACTTGGCACAAGCCATGATCCGTCCCTGGCCTCCCTCCCTAAATAGAGAGCTGTCTCACTAGACATGACTTTGGATTGAATGCATCTTTTAATAATGAGCGTAGCACTCTAGAATCTTTGGTTAACACTACGGTATGACATTGGCAAAAGCCGGACGTAAAACTAAACTTGCTTACGGAAGCTAGCAGGCTAACGGTAGAAATTAGTTTGACAGGCAGCACATATATCAGACCAGATGCTATCAATGGTTACAACAATGGTATAATCTGATAGTACAGCATTTTTTTATCGCTTCAAATCTACAAATCTAAGCAAAATAATGTCACACAAATCACATTTCAACAGATTCAGCAGCCCTTATCGATGTCATCTTTGTTTACTTTTCACAGCTGTTTCAGATGTTGCCGCAAATGATTATGGGTAGTAGGGAGCATGAAGTGGGCATCAATGCTGCCAAAAACAACCGTTATTCGTAATTTTAAGATATCTTAGAAGGCAGCAAAAAAAAAAACGCACTTGCTGCCTCACTCCCCAGTTAGATATTGTAAAAGCCAGCAGTTTTTACCGTTTCAAACAGAGCCAATGTTTCAGTCAAGCAGAACCCACAACAGACAGACAGACAGACAGACAGACAGACAGACAGACAGACAGACAGACAGACACACACACACACACACACACACACACCACTGCCTGTCAACCAGGCACTGAACAAAGACTGAAGGAACTCTCGGCTCATTAAAAAGTGTGTGTATATGGGAGTGGCAAACTCACATCATCACTGCCGCCCCCATCATAACCACAGCCGAAGCCACAACACTGAATAATTCAAGCATAGGGGAATGGGGGGTCCTCTTACTTGGAAGAAGTGGAGTTGGGGGGGGGGGGGCATATGGGAGGTGTATGTGAGTGTGTGAAGGTGGAAGAAGGAAGGTTTGTGTATTTGTTTGTTTGTGTGTGTAGAGGTGGGTGGTTAAGAGGTTTGAGTGTGTGTGTGTGTGTGTGTGTGTGTAGAGGGGGGAGTAACTGGCAGTAACTGGCAGCCGGAGGAGGAGGAGGTGTTCCATAAATGGGCATTTGTGTCCACTCTCTGGCTGGTAATGGGCCGGGACTCGCCCCGCTGCAAGCCACTCTCCACCAACAGCTTGTCGCCGCGGGAACAGCTGGCTGCGCTTGGAAATAGCCTGTCTCAGGACCAGCGCAGCGCTGCTCGGGAGGAGCGTGACATCTTCATGATGAGCCGACAGACAGACACTGGCACCGGGCCATATCAGAGCCATATCAGAGTCATATCAGGGTCAGACCTGTTCCATATTCAACAGATAGCAGGGATCAGGACCTCCCTCAGTGCTGAGGAGAAGCACAGCTGAAGATGAAATAGCTGAGAACAGACGGGGCAGAGCTAATAGATCTGACAGCATCTGGCTCTAGCTAACCCCAGATCAGAGTCAGAACCTGGTTACATTTGAGTGCAGCTCTGGGTAGGGGCATGTGAGTAGTGCTCTGCAGAGCTTTGCTGGAGATGTTGGGATATGCAAAGTAAAGGTCAGATGAGGCCCTCAGCCTGTGAGAGATGAATTAGACTTTTAGTTATGCTCGTCATCACAACCCAACCCCCTGTGCAAACTATGAACCAACAGACCAGAGCACCAACCCAGAGGAATAACACTCTACCAGAGCACCAACCCAGAAGAATAACACTCTACCAGAACACCAACCCAGAGGAATAACACTCTACCAGAGTGCAGCAGAAGAATAACACTCTACCAGAGCGCAGCAGAAGAATAACACTCTACCAGAGCACTAACCCAGAGGAATAACACTCTACCAGAGCGCAGCAGAAGAATAACACTCTACCAGAGCGCAGCAGAGCAGCGCAGTGACAGGACAGGCTCAGACAGAGGGCAACGAAGCCCAAAACATCACCTCACTGGACGTAGTAGTGATTTCTAGACAGATGCTAACCAATAGTCCCCTAATCACTGAAAAAAAACCTTCAACTCAGTCTTGGTTGGACAAAGTACACTGTGTGTGTGTGTGTGTGTGTACTATTGGTTGTAGAAGGATTGTTTCTGCTAAAAAAAAACTAAAATCCTCATCTCCAGGTCAACTCAAACTGGGTCATGATGACTCATCGCTTAAGCCTGACTGCTGGCAAATCAGTTTCCATCTCAACACCTCAGATCACTGGTCCATGTCCATCCTACGTTAAACATTACACTCCTAACTACCAAAAGACTCAGCGGGCGGGTCTGAGGTGGAGTACTTGTCAGTGGTAGAGTTCTGAGTGACTCCTATAGCTCCCTTCTGATGAGTCAGCTCTTTGCAACTTCAGAGTGACTCCCTTGTGAACCAATCAAAATGGAGCGAGGCATCCCGAGGGCAGGACAGCACTCGCATGCGGAGCCTCAGACATCCTGAGGAGCGGTCTGCAGCTAAAAGGTCAGAGCGTGTCTAGCATGCCTGCATCTCAGTCGCTATGAGTATGTGTGTGTGTGTGTGTGCAGGGCCAGCATGCGTGCATCATTCCTGCTCCAGGAGACAAATGTCACTGCTGAGGAGACACATTGAGCTCCCTGTTCTAGACATGCTGTGGGGTGCATAGAGAGTCTGTGTGTGTGTGTGTGTGTGTGTGTGCGCTCTCCAACAAGCCTAAAGGGCATCCATCCCTCTTCATCAACTCATTAGTGATCATATGATAATAGGCATGTCATAAGCATGCAATAACAAATGCTATGTGCAGTTTTTAGTAGCACTGACAGTTAGCTCTCAGTAACATGACATCTGATAAAACTCATCTAACTGATCCATGATATTGATTAGAAATGACATCATATTACCATATTGATCATAATAAATTACTAACATGTGCTGCTGTAACAGCCTTCAACACACCCCAATAAGCTGTCACAACGCCAGTCATTTTGAGTTAACCTGGCAGCAATAAAGACCAATGATGGAAATGCTTAAGTTCAAGTTCAAAGTGGGCTAAACATGCTCTTTGCTATAGCGCTAAATACACCAAGTACAATAAAACTCAGTAGAACTGAGTAAGACACTGATGTTATTGTAAATATCTCATTAATGAAACCCTTGCTATGGTGTGTTTCTAACTGTCATCTCCTCGTCTTATTAAAACAGTGTAAGAAAACAAAGATGTTTCTTTTGGTCAATACAGCATTCGGTCTTTATTCTAGTAAAAGGCAGTAACAAAGAATGTGAAATCCACTATTCAGTGGTGTAGGTCTGACCAGCAAGCATCTCAAACTTTAGCCAACTCTAACCTACTCAAGGTACCTCCTGCGCTCTTAAAGGTGGAGGAAATAAATGTACCTTAAATTGTCTTAAATCTTAAATTAAGATAAAATTACTTACTTCACTGACAGATAAATGTACTTGTTTTTATGTTTTAATTTAAGAAGATTTTGACCTATTTTGAGTCAAATAATCTTAAAAGAGACCTTAAAGTAAGTATCTTTATCCTAAAAACAATACTAACTATATTTTTTATCTTAATATAAGATTATAACACTTGGTAAGATATTTTTTGTAGTGCTCTATCATTCGTTCTTCCTGTCTGCCTCTCTCCATCTTCCTCTCTGCCTCTCTCTATCTCTGTGAAACCAGGACCCCTCTGACAGCACTCAGGCTGCACACAAGAAATGTACTGGAATACTTTCTGCCTGTTCTCTCTTCTTCTCTCTCTCTCTCTCTTCTACAGTGGAATACTTCATCTAACTAATTTTCTCCTCTCCTCTCATTTTCCCCTTTTCTCTCTTTCTCTCTTGTCTCTCTCTAGCTCAGATCCAATCAGGCCTCAAGCGCTATGACGCACTGATAGTCAAAGACCACACATATCGACCCACACAGAACAATTCTTCATTCTAGAACAGTTGTTCTTTCCCTAATTCTAGAACAGCTGTGGCCCTGATCCCACCCACAGCTGATCCTGGGACACTCTGGATTACAGTATGTACTTCAATGACATAAATCAACACACATTTATCAATGATGAATTGATCATTGTTGTTGATGGTGTTGTCAATGTTGTTTGCATCTGACGGTGCTTTTTCTGTGTATGTGTTTTAGACATCCTGCTGCACACTAAATTTCCTTTTCTAAGGATAAATAAAGTGAAACTTGAACAATATATAATACTCAATGGCATAGAAAAGTCTGTAGAAATACAAATCCATATGAGTGTGTGTGTGTGTGTGTGTGTGTGTGTGTGTGTGTGTGTGTGTGTGTGTGTGTGTGTGTGTATCAGTGTGGTGAAGTGATATAGCCAGGGCTAATGAGTGTTTGGGTTGCCCTGTGTGTGTGTGTGTGTGTCACTACTAAATACATGCAAAGTCCCATAACCATAACCATATCAGGGCTAGAGTGTTTGGGTTGCCCTATCTGATTGTGTGATTGTGTGTGTGTGTGTGTGTGTGTGTATCAGGGCTAGAGTGTTTGGGTTGCCCTGTGTGATTGTGTGTGTGTGTGTGTGTGTATCAGGGCTAATGAGTGTTTGGGTCGCCCTGTGCCACACTGCAGGCCTGCTGAGGGGTGCTGAGCCTACACCCTCCCCCACACTCTCCTCACAGCCTGGGCGCACTGTGGGGTGTGGGTGGGAGTGTGTGTGTGCGTGTGCATCCTACAGCCAGGTTTGACTGTTGACTCACGATGTGTCACCCTCTCACAGTTTTTGTGTGAGAGCAGCAAGCTCCCCACTCTGAGCTGCTCAGGTCCATTAGGACATTATTAAAGAGTGAAATATACTGAGTCATCTCTATCTCACTGTGTCACTGCACAGTCCCATTATGACACTATTAAAGAGGGTAATATGCTGAGTCACTGTTATCCTGCTGTGTCACTGCTCAATCCCCACTGCAGGCTAAAGCTATTCTGCTCCACCGCTGCACAGTCTATGGTCAGTGCAATGACATTTCCCCACTTTCACTTCCTCGTCTGTCTTTGGCCATTCACACGTCCACTTGCAGGCCTCCGTATTACACATCTTACACATCAAATTTGGACACACATTCACAGGACCCAGCGAGTTCTTCATGAGACCACATTCACCCTACCAAGCTTTCCTGTTGACTTCTGTATCTAACTGTACCTGCATTCACACATTGCTATTCTCAACGTGCGTGTCCTTCTCCAGGGCACAGGGCAGTGGAGCTGGGAAGGGCCAAACAGGGGGCCGTATGCACACTGGACACGTAGGAGACCACAGCCAGCACAGTGGCACACTGATCTCCCTGACAACACACACTGGGACCAGAATAATGTCTAGATCTGATCTAATGCTAATTCCCATGTGTGTGTGTGTGTGTGTGAGTGTGTATGTGTCCTTGGCAGAGGTTCCTGTGTGAGGATTTAAGCTTATTTCCACACAAGCTTTTAGAGCACCTGTGTGTTAAACAAACCTCCTGCTGCACTAAGTGGAAGTGTGTGTGTGTGTGTGTGTGTGTGTGTGTGTGTGAGTGTGTGTGTGTGTGTGTAAGCGGGCTGTGTGAAAATCGATAGAGCAGCCGCTCCGTGGACCCACGTAATCATTTCTTTACCAAAACAGTAGAGCTAGAGCACCTTGGGCTATTTCAGTACCTAAGAAACAATAGAGCCAGATAGATAGATTGAGACAGGGAGTGATAGGCCCCTTTTACACCGGGTTTGCATTGTGAAATTATAACGGACAGACTTTTCACACATAATGCGGAAAAATGATGCGCCTCACTGACCTCCCAGTCTACCGGCAGTGAAGGTTCTCTTAAAGCCGATGCCATGGCAGTGAAGGTTCTCTTACAGTAAAGCCGAAACTCTACGATATTAAAACCAGTCAATTGACTCTATACGTTAACATTGTATCCATTTAACTCTACTGCATTAACACCAGCCAATTGAATTGACTCTATAGGTTAACATCTTGTCCATTTAACTCCAGTCTATCTAGTACACCAGTTTATTAAACACTGCTGCATTCACACCAATCCACCGACCTCTGTGTCAATTACATAAACGCACGCTCTCTTTTCTCCTTCTCTCTCTTTCACGCACGCACACATATACACTCACACTCTCACTCTCTCTCTCTCTCTCTCTCTCTCTCTCTCTCTCTCTCACACAGACACACACTCACGTCCACTTTCCTATCACCCCAGTGCAGGCGTGGTAAATGGGCAGTGCGCCGAATCTGACAAAAAGTGTCAGACAGCGTTTTAATTAGACTGAACGGATGAAGCATCTGTCCTTCACTCTTTGGCACTGTCCATCCGTCTCTCTCTCTCTCTCTCTTCTTCTCCTCCACAGTTCTGTCCATTCCTCCCAGCTCACTTTTCAATCTCCTCTCCCGCCTGTCACTTTTATAAAACCAGTAAAATCCTCCTGTCCACAGTACAATACATCACACTACTGCTCTACACACACACACACACAAACAAACACACACGCACACACAAAATGCAGCAATACATTTGCCATGCATTAACATGTACTCTCCCCTATAACATGCAAATATGGCACAGCCACACACATATAGTCCAATACAGATGAATGGGCACAAAAACACACATTAAGCACACATTAAAATGCACGCATGCACATTAAGTCATATTTGCACACACACATACAGTATAGACAAATACAGCAACAGACAAATGTAGCAAATGTAACAGACATTCACAAGCAGACATGTGAATAAGATGCAGCATTCTCATTAGCACAGACGTGTGTATACGATGCATGTGTGCTTCTACACTCGTGCACACTGGTAGGGAGTGGGTGTAGGGGGGAGCCTGGCACAAGAGCCTGAGGCAAAGACTAGGAGACTATCTCTCTGTCAGACATAGTAAGAAACACACACACACACACACACACACAGGGACACACAGGGACACACTCACACACACAGATACACACACATGTACACATACACACACACACACTTTTAGCTTTTTGTCTAGGAATAGGAGCCTGTCTCCCTGTCCCTCCCTCTCAGCGCACACTCAGAAAGCTCTCTCTCTCTCTCTCTCTCTCTCTCTCTCTCTCTCTCTCTCTCTCTCTCTCTCTCTCTCTCTCTCTCTCTCTCTCTCTCTCTCTCTCTCTCTCTCTCTCTCTCTCTCTCTCTCTCTCTCTCTCTCTCTCTCTCTCTCTCTCTCTCTCTCTCTCTCTCTCTCTCTCTCTCTCTCTCTCACACACACATACACATATACACACACACACACACACACACACACACACACACACACACACACCACAACACTTCACACACTCAGCAAAACACTTCACACAACACAGTAGTTACAAGGCCCTCACTTCACTGACGGCCAATCAGTAAGGAGCAAAGCCACCAGCCAGCAAGTCCGCCATGCATGAACCAAAGCTGAGAACAGGGCGAAATAGCTTTGCTAATTTAATGACATGGACCCTAAGTGCAAATAAAACAGTGGGTGAATCAGTGCTATGCTTACACACACGGCATCATACACAACTCAGACACGCGTAGAACCACACACACATGATCTACCACACACAGTTACAAAACACGCATAGAAATACCATACACACAAGACCTACAATGCAGACATACAAAACATATAGAAATACAACACACACACACACACACAATCTACAACACAAACATACAAAACCCCTGACTTAAATCACACCTGAGCTCACGCTTCTCAGAATCAGAA
Source organism: Alosa alosa (assembly GCF_017589495.1). NCBI lineage: Eukaryota > Metazoa > Chordata > Actinopteri > Clupeiformes > Clupeidae > Alosa > Alosa alosa. The sequence goes on along the minus strand of NC_063189.1, from coordinate 29,547,208 downwards.
GTTCTCTGCCGTCCGACTGGTCATGGTTTCTATGGTTTCTATGACCTTCTGAGGCCGAGTGCTTTGATGGGGTCCACTCTGAGTGTTCCAGGAGGAAGTGGGTTGCATTGTGCGGGCCAGGGAGGCGACCCCCATGTGTGTCTGAGCGCAACAGCTCTCCTTAATGAAGCATCGTGACCTTCATTCATGTCTGCCATTAATCACACACTGAAAGAGCCTCCGAGAGAGAGACAGAGTGATGAGAGAGAGAGTGCTGAAGAGAGAGAGAGGAGGAGGGAGAGAGGGAATGTCAGAGAGAGGGCTGATCCAACACCCACCCTCCTCTCTCTCTCTCTCTCTCTCTCTCTCTCTCTCTCTCTCTCTCTCTCTCTCTCTCTACCCCTCCTCTCTTTCTCTCTCTCTCTCTCTGCTCTATCTCTCACTGCTAGGGCTTGTGCTGCTGCTAGGGCTTGTGTGGAAGCCTCCCACTGTGGAGTGGATGGGACATTTCTCAGCAGCAGCACTTCCACTCCAACAAGACCGCATGGACAACACTGGCACTGGCTGGAGTACATATGCTTTCACACACACACAGAGGAACACACACACACACACGCACGCACGCACAGTCCCTCGTACTGGTTGGCTGGCTGGGTTAAGCTGAAGGACAATGAGGAGCCTTCAGGCGATAGCAGCACCCAGCATTGTGTGAAGGTGAAATGGTGCAGCAGCACACACACACACACACACACACACACACACACACACACACAAAACACACCAATACACAGGACACACACACACTGCCCCCTCATACACTGCTGCCTCATCAATTTTTGTCACTATCACTGTCACAATATCACAGGGACGTCTCCACACACACACACACACACACACACACACACACACAAACAAACAAACAAACAAAAATACAGACATATGCACAAACCCATACACAGAGATGCAAAGACTCTTACTTAAAACACAGACAAGGAAAGACATCCCCCATAGAGATAGATAAATAAATACAATATCAAATATTGACACACGCACGCACGCACACGCACACACACACACACTAATATAATAATAATCTAATACCTATCCTCCTCTACCTGTCCACACACACTACACACACCCTTGAAAAGTTAATTGGCTTGGGAGTGAGAGTGGCACCCCCCCTTTGGCGCTGGCAGCCAATCAGAGAAGAGCAGAGTGTCCCACCTGATCTCCACATGGTAACAGTAGCCAATCAGAAAAGGGCAAAGTGTCCGACCTGATCTCTGCATGGTAACATCAGCAGAGACATACAGTCGGAGAATAGAGGACAGCAAGAGAGGGTGATAGAGAGAGAAAGAGAGAGAGAAATGAGGTGATGATGAAGAGAGAGAAAAGCATGAGGTAAAGAATATCACAGAGAGAGAGAGATAGAAAGACAAAGACAGAGAGAGAGAGAAAGAGAGAGAGAGAGGGATAATAATGCATAAGAGAGAGAAGAGAGAGAAGAGAAAGACAAGTCTACAGCTGGACATCTTCGTTCACAAATGCTTGCAGCCAATCAGAGGTAACATTCTCAGCTCATGGGGCAGATATGTCTGAACCAGAGTAGCTCTCCATCAGAGTAGATCTGCCTGTCTGAACCATGCAGCATGAACCACAGTAGATCTGCACCAGAGGAGATCTGCATCAGGACTGCACTGCATGTACTGGCATGTAGTTTATTGTGTGCAGTGTGTGTGTGTGTGTGTGTGTGTGTGTGTGTGTGTGTGTGTGTGTGTGTGTGTGTGTGTGTGTGTGTGTGTGTGCGTGTGTGTGTGCGTGTGTGTGTGTGTGTGTGCGTGTGTGTGTGTGTATGGTTGGTAGTGTGAATGTATCGATGGTGGAGAGCCTATATCTACAAAATGTTGGGTCTGTGTGTGTGTCTGTGTGTGTGTGTGTGTGTGTGTGTTATAGTGTTTTCCCCTCCCTAGTTCTCCTCTATGCATAGTATGGTTCAATTAAAAGGGATTAAAAGTGTAAGTCAAAGTTAAAGTCTCTCTAACTCCTGTTCTATGCAGTATACACTCCTCTCAGTCCCACTGTCCTCATGTCTTGCCTGCTGCATATTTACTAGAAACTGCATTGCAGATTTATCTCTGTTTTGTAAACACGTAAACACACACACACACACACACACACACACACACACACACACACACACACACTCTCACCTTCTTCTAGTACTGTTGTCAGGGGTACACAGCAGCTGGCACAAACAAACACACACACACACACACACACTCACCTTCTCCTGGTACTGCCTGCGTGAGGAGTCGAGCGACTGGATAAGGGCGGTGGCATGGCCGATGAAGACAGCGTAGCAGGTGGCCCCCACGATCATGCTCAGCATGGTTAGCCAGATGTCCGAGAGGCTCTCGGGGGCCTGCCGGCCGTAGCCAATGCACAACATGTGACTCATGGCCTTAAAGACGGCGAAGGAGTAGAGCTCACTCCATGTCATTCACCCGGCCATTAGCCAATGCACAACATGTGACTCATGGCCTTAAAGGCGTGAGAAGGGTAGAGAGCTCCTCCGCGTGTCATTCTACAGGGGGAGAGGGAGAGAGCCCACTCCACGGTCATACAGGGGAGAGGGAGAGAGAGAGAGAAAGAGAGGACAGGGATAAAGGGAGATACAGGGGGAACAAAGGAAGGGAGAGAGAGAGAAAGAGAGTGAGAGTGAGAGAGAGAGAGAGAGAGAGCAGGAGAAAGTGAGAGATAGAGGATTAATACTTTCAGATTTTTTTTACACTTTTATGTAAAAGCAAAATTTTATTTTAGGCCACCAGCTCACACTAAAAGCATTTTCTAATCAGCATCATCTGCTCATCTGTAACCTCCCAAAACACCTTGCCACTCTTCACATTATAGAACATCTTCATCTGTACAGTAACCTCCCAAAACACCCTGCCACTCTTCACATTATAGAACATCTTCATCTGTAACTCCCCAAAACACCCTGCCACTCTTCACATTATCAAAGTCAAAGTCAAAGTCAAAGTCTGCTTTATTGTCAATTTCTTCACATGTCAAGACATACAAAGAGATCGAAATTGCGTTTCCTACTATCCCACGGTGGAGACAAAACATATTTTACCAATTAGGTCCACAGACAAACATAACATTCAAGTAAACAATATAAAAAGTAAAAATAAGAAGGCACATACAATGAAGAAATAAGAGCAGCAAAATTTGGTAGAAATTGTGCAATTGTGCATACAGTAGACAGTCAATATAATAGTGCAAAAGTCAGGCCAATAAATGGCTGAGGTAGTTTTGTTTGACCCTAAGTATGCAAGTGGCATAGTGGTTGCAAGTTATGTAAGAGCAGCAGAAGTGTGTTCAGAAGTGTTCAGAACAACAGGACAACAACAACAAGTTGCAAGTGTGCAAGTGTACAAGTGGAGTAGTGCAAGTGGAGTAGTGCAAGGCAGCCATTTTGGGTCTAAAAGTCCAGGATGTTATGTAGCTGAGGGGTGGAGGGGGAGGGGGAGAGTTCAGGATCCTAACAGCCTGGTGTATGAAGCTGTTGGTGAGTCTGGTGGTGCGGGGGGCGCGGCTTCTGTACCTCTTCCCAGAGGGCAGTAGATCAAACAAATTGTGAGTGGGGTGACTTGCATCACTCACAATTTTGGTCTTTTCGGGTGAGGTGGGAGGTGTAAATGTCCTTCAGGGAGGGGAGAGAAGCACTAATAATCCTTCCAGCTGTGTTCACTATGCGCTGCAGGGCTTTCCTGTTGTATTCAGTGCAGCTTCCGCCCCACACACTGATACAGCTGGAGAGGATGCTCTCAATGGTGCC
>NC_063189.1:29385888-29538388 GCF_017589495.1 Alosa alosa | reverse complement strand
TGGGTTGAGAAATTATCCAATAATTTGCTGTTGAACCTCGCTCTCTCTCTCACCAACCCTTACCCCTACATATCTCCACCTCAGATCTCTCTATCCCTCTCTCTTTCTCTATCTCTCTCTCTCTTCTGACCTTTCTGTTTTCACACCATAACACCTCCCTCTTTTATCTCTGGGGGGTGACCTTGATCGCACAGGTGGAGACACAGAGAGGGAGAGAGAGAGGGAGAAAGAGAGTGAGAGGGTGAGAGAGAGAGAGTGAGAGGGTGAGAAAGAGAGGGTGTGAGAGAGAGCTAGAGAGACAGAAAGGGTGAGAGATTAAACGAGAAACGGAGAGAAGGCTGTGGGAGCTTGCTGTTCATTTGTGTTTTTTATTGTCTGCATTATGCAGTTGTCTTTTCATATGATCCTATCAAGAGACCACATATAGCCATATGTGGTATGACAGTTGGGTTGTGCATGGCCCCTGTTAACTAAACAAATGAACACACACACACACACAATCAGAGTTCTGGGTCCTTGTAGTCCTTGTGTGTACTGCTTTGGAAATGGTAATTTATCACGCCAATAAATGACTCTGAATTGAATTGAAAACTGAGTGGTGGGCTGAACTGCAGCAGATGAGCTTGTTCACACGATCATGTGTTAAAACCCTGCAGCCAGCGTCATACAAACACATACCATTAAAACAGCACCACCTGAGTATCGACCAGAGCATCACCAACACTCATGGTCAATACTGTTTGTGAGCCCATTAATAAGTTCCTCCTTCTCCCCCATGCACACATACATACACACACACAAACAAACACTCTCTCACACACACACACACTTACTTGCTCACTCACACACTTACTCACAGCCTGTCATAACACACAGCCAGCCACTGACAGGGTGTGTATGTGTGTGTGTTCGTCGGGGAAGAGCAAAAGAGAGACTTCTTATAGGAACATCACATATTACCGACCGTCACGTATGTCCAACCTCTTACGGGTATCTGTCACTTAATATTCATTTCTATACAAACCAAAGAGAAAGAGAGGAAGATAGAGAGAGCCAGGCCAGGAAAACTATCTGATTTGGCGTTAGTGGCCAACACTATCAGACCAGAGCAATCAAGTGCAGAGAATCATGAGAGGAACCAAACAGCGATATGTCATCCTGGGGCTCGTTTCTAGAAAGTGTCGTTTGCTAACTTGCGTCGCGACCTTGGTAGTTCACTCCATCGTTCTTGGTAGAGATGCACCGATATGGAATTTTAGGGCCGATAACGATAACCGATATTTATTGATTTGTTGTGGCCGATACCGATACGATAACCGATAATATTACTCTTGAAAAAAAATTGTGAAAAGTGATTTGGGGAAAGCATTTAATAAGCATAATTTTATTGCAGTAATTTTACCTACCACCAAATGATGGACAGAACTCATAATAGTCCTCAATAGTACGGCAGTCAACAACATAACAGTAGCCTAGCCCTACAGTATGTGTGGCTCCTTTAAGTGAACCTGACGTCAGTGAATTGCGAGTGAGTGGCTAGAGAGTTTGAATCGTTTTCATTTAGGACTAAACGCTCATAAACGGCTCAGCTTGGAATAAGCTACAGTATAGCGACCAAATTAGAGTTTGTGAGGGAAACTTAGGTTTAGTTTCAACTGTGGGTAACTGAATAAAGCTGCAACTCCTCAGACTGTATCTTATGTCCGTCTACTCTGTTGCGCACAACCTGCTGCAGCAGAAATGAAAGGAGTTAGCCCCGAAGGTTTTAATAACTTATTATGGTGACCTGTCTGGAACTGAAGCACGAATGGTTAGCATACTTCTAGGTAATAATACAAAACCCAAGCTAAAGTAATGCAAATATAATACTAAAACACAACTTAGAACTAGGCCTACTTATGTAGCCTACTCGTCCCACTAACGAGTTTGTTTATTTGTTTCCACGACCAGCGCGGTAAAGTGCAAACACACCAGCACAAGACGGCAGAGCTCTGCTCTGTTAAGGTTAAATGATCATTCACGAGAGGATTTTGAGATGCACAGATTCCCAAATGAACGCATATGCACAGATTTTGTTAGAGTGGTGAAATACATTCACACCGCTGACATTATATTAAGGAAAAAGTATAGCCAACCAAGCTCAAGTAGCTCAGTGTAGCCAGACGGACCTTACGTAGGCCTAAATTAGGACTTTAAAAAATATCGGCGCAAATTATCGGCCAGAATTCTGTTATCGGACCGATAATAATATTTTCATTTTTTCACTTATCGGCTAATAAAATATTGGCCGCCGATATATCGTGCATCCCTAGTTCTTGGATTTGGTGTTTCTAGAAAGGGTAGTTCGAACTCTCAATCGCAAAGTTTGGTCGTTTGAACTACTGCCCCTAGGCAGTCGCACTTGTGTCGTTCCTTGGTAGTTCCTGTTGGTGTCCGGAGCGCCTAACCAAAAATCACAACCACCTAACCAAAAATTACGAAGTGGATGTTTATCTCGTGACTCAATGATTGATCTATCCTGTAGCCTTTTTTGATTAAGAGACTGACTCCCCTTTTGGCTCATTCTTGCTATTTTATGTTAATTCGAGTATTGCCTTGCTTTTTGATAAGCTAGTATTATAATCTTCACAGACTCTTAAAATCAGCACAGTGATAAATGGTGTAGTGGCTAAAGCAGGTGACTTGTTATCCCAGCGTTGTAGGTTCGATTTTCTTATGATGTGAGATTTGCTTCTCGCTACCTGCAGGTGAACTAGTGTGACACGTAGATTCAATTGTTTTTGACTGATGTCTTGTACCTATGGTCTCTCGATGTAGAGTACCTATATACATAAATATATATGGTCAAAACCTATTGTTGTGTCTCGTAGGCATACTCTTACTCAGAGGTGAAAAGAAGAGATAGGATGCGAACTCCGGCCGAGTGCGTAGTGCACTGACGCGCTGCCGTTAAGCCACAAGACAATTAATAACATTTGCGATACCCAGACATTCGTACAGGCTGTATATTTTTTCCAACATAGATATTTAACACAGATAATGGCACTTATTGGTCGGCTTCAGTAAAAAAAATGTATATACTTGCACAGGGTATCTGCACATTTTCTAAGTCCAAATTTAACGACTTTTAAGACATTTTTAATACATCTAAATGTAAAAAGACAATAATTGTGTGTGAATTACCTTCACAGCTATAAATGCCCAATTTTAGGGTCTTTACAAACATGTGTACTGGACTGGATTCCCTTCAATATGTTTTTCAAAGGTAGACTAAGCTATTTAATTATTTTAATAGGCCTACTTCATATAATTTACTATGTGTACTATTATTATTATTATATGTATCTATTGTCCCATATGCAGCACAGCAAGTTGATCCACTACTTCAAATTTTGCACACCAGTTGTATTTAAAGCTGGACTGAAACATTGTAAAGCCATTGACTTGTTTCAAAAAAATGTATGGGAAAAGTGAAACCACCCCATTAATTAAAGGAGAATTCCGGTGTGATATTGACCTAAAGTGTATTGAAACATGATACAGAGTGTGAACGTATGTCTCATAGCCCATCTCGGCTTGTCCCCTGCACTCCAAAATCTGGCGCTAATTAGCCGATGCTACCAACAGCTTTTTCAATAATGGTGCTTCGGCATCGGGCTAGCCATGCAAATAAATCACTGTTTTACACCCATTTACGAGGCTCAATGTATCTCCACACTTCATTGGTAGACTTCCGAGGGCCCTGACATTTAAAACGAGACATTGAGAACTTTGAAAAAGCACTGGTAGTTTACTTACAAGACGATTTATACAGACAGTATCTTCACGAAGTTTAGCGTTTGCAGCCATCTTGAATTTAGTCACGATAAGTCGAGCAACGAGTAAGAATGAACAGGTATGATAAGGGATCAGATTCCAAAAATAATTCAGTGGAAATGCATGGATTCCAGTTGCTGCTACTGGAAGAAACTGGAATACATGCATTTCCACTGAATTATTTTTTTTTATGTAGCCAACATTTTATGTAGTTGCCGACAAAAAAATGTGGTTATATTACATAACTTTATATAACTTTTGCGAAGTAGGCTACTGGAAAAGGCTGGCAAGCAAGCTGCAGACAGATATTAGACAGATATTTACTTAGGCCAGCCACACACAGAGATGCAAACAGATCCACTTCACGAGTATTTCCTCCTGATTGCGAAAACGTTTGTTTTTTTTCCTGTCGGTCCGTGGTTCATAAATTGCGCAGCAAACAGAAGCACCGGTCCGCGCACAATTTGACCAGGAGTCTTCGTGTCCATATTTTGTGAAACGATGCTGCATCCGAGCAAATAAGATTCTAAGCCCAATGCAACTCCAAAAAGGAGGACACATGAGTGTCCGGCTTGAGGCTGCGCCGGACAGGGCTTTTAAAATCCGTATGTCCGGCCTGTATGGCCACACCATAGCCATAGAAAAAGAGAGTTGCGACACTCTTTGAAGTCACCGCCACGCGGTCACGTGGTTCAGTTTCCAAAGTTTGAACAACAATTGTGTGTGAACTACACAAAAGACACAATGTGGAAGGGATGGGTAGCTCTCGATATACTCCGTACAACTATAAGAGGGACATGGTAAGGAGGATGCAGCAGATTTGGTTGGAGTCAGGAGTGTTATGGGAGGTGTGGAAGCTGCTGGATCAACACACCTCCCTTTGTGTAAGGGCCCCATCTTGTGTAGGCTTGGGTATCGAATATCGAGTATTGGTTGGAACTGGGACTATCTTTGCGATTTTCCCAGAACCGTTTAAAAGTTTAAATTTTGATTCCTAGTTTCGATTCCCAGTCCGCCGACAGGAAGAAGAAACGGCTGAACACCAACGAAGAAGCGCATAGTTCATAGAATTAAAATTCATGGAGAATGTTATACTATTTCATTCAGAAAGCAGGGTTCCCGCGGATCCTTAAAAAGTCTTAAATACAACTGAATTTTCGAAAGAGAGGTATTAAATGTGCGTATGGGACCGCCAGCGAGTGCAAGAGAGTTGTGATGTCTCCATCCAGTTTCGTGTATTTAAAACGCAATTGTATAAGTGACTAGGCTATTAGGCTACGGGAGGAAGTGTAGTGGTTGCAGAGTGAAGATGTTTTTCACGGGTTTGGTTAAAGGTGTGAAAACGGTAATAATACAGTAGGCCTATGTACAAAATAATATGCCTGATGTTTTCGTGGTGTAGCTGAGGCCTGAGAGATAGACAGGTAGCCTACGTGGAATGAGGGAGCCTATGGTAGAATGAGCGGGAGAAAGAGTTGGTAAGCCAGTTAGCGATAGGTTGGCCATATGTTCGAATTTAGGCCGGACATATTGATTTTAAAAGCCCTGTCCGGCGTCTGGCGCAGCCTCAAGCCAGACGCTAATTTGTTCTCCTTTTTGGAGTTGCGCTTGGCATCTAAAGTCTTTGCTCGGACGCAGCATCGTTTCACAAACTATGGACGCGAAGACTGCTGGTCAAATTATGTGCAGTGCTTCGCAATCAGGAGGAAATACTGTATATGTTAAGTTGATCTGTTTACATCTTTCCAGCGTGTGTTGTTGGCCTAGCCTAGGGAAGAAAATATCTGTCTAAGTTATAATAGCCTACCTGTAATATCTACCAGCAGCTTGCTTGCTAGCGTTTCCCAGTAGGCTAGGCCTACTTCGTAAAAGTTGTGAAATATAACCGCATATTTTTTGAATGTCGGCGACTGCTACATAAAAAAAAAATATATGTGCGTTCATAATACGTGCGTGCTTGAGATGAAACCAGCAGTTTTCAGCAGGATCATGCAAGGAGGACCTGTCTCTTAATTCATTTAAAACAAGTCAATGGTTTTACAATGTTTTTAGTCAAGCTTTGGTTGGTTTAGATACAACTGGTATGCAAAATGTAAAGTAGTGGATTAACTTTAATTTGCTGTGCTGCATATTGGACAATAGATGCACATAGTAAATTATATAAAGTAGGCTTATTAAAATATTTAAATAGCTTAGTCTAACTTTTAAAAAAATTTTGAAGGGAATCCAGTCCAGGTGCACATGTCTTTGGCAAGTAGCCCTAGGCTACTACAGACACAGGTGAAGAACAGTCAGCCTCAGCAGTAAGCAAAACCAAATATATACAGCCAGCTTCAAAAGCAAGAAGCCCAGACCATAAAATTGGGCATTTATAGCTGTGAAGGTAATTCACACACAATTATTTTTCTTTCGCCAAAATATATTTGGTAACTTCTGTAGACATCCAAAATGGGGTGGGGGTTAAAATTAGTAGGGTAAAAAAACTATTGCATAAACAGTCATATATATCTTTTTGTCGTGGTATAGTCTTAATTTTCATTTAGATGTCTTGAAAAGGTCTTAAAAAGTCTTTAAATTTGCACTTGGAAAATGTGCAGATACCCTGAGAAAGACCGTTGGTTAGCTAGCTCATTTAAAATATCCTAAACTTTTTTTGACCCAGCCTTTAAAAAAAATCGGAATCGAGAATTGTTAGGAACCGGAATCGAAATAAGAAATCGGAATTGGAATCGTTCAAATTGAAACGATACCCAACCCTAATCTTGTGGACCTCAAACATAAAAAAAATGATCTTATCTGACCATTCCAGTCATATATCGCACACCCTTCTTGTCCTCTGCATCCTTGTTCCTGGCTAAGCAGAACAGGCACAGTCGAGAATGGAGGGAGAGAACAGAGCAGGTACCACTCAGTGTATACTTGGGACAACACATTAAGTAATTAGCAGAAACCTAAAAGAGGCCATCTCCAGCAAGAGGCCAACAAGAGTTTTACATAGCCTATACAAAGCCAACCATTTGCAAGGCTGGTTGGGGGTGCCACAAGTCCACACAAAAACTATAACAATAACAACATGAAGAATGATTTTGTTGGGGATCACTTTCAGAGTGACTCAACCTGACTACACTTTTCAGTTATCCAAAAAAAGACAAAGATCACTGACCCAATGAAAGGCAATGCCCTCGTCACGTCAGTCTCTTCCATGCAAACTTCGCTATGTATTTGACAAATTACTTGGCAGACAAAGCAATCGAAATTATTACACCAAGAACACCAACACGAAATGTAAAATTACTGAAAACTAAATGAACTGAAACCTGAAATCGATCATCAGTTGGAGCAAAAACTCCTACTGTAGGCTACACTGTCCCACGACCACGCTCGTGCCACACTAGCCTACCGCTTGTGCCACTGTCCCATTTGGAACAGTGATAGTGGTACAGGACTGGGTTGGCAAGGGACACGAGAGCCACGCACCAGTAACAACAACAATAACTTATAATAGTCTAGGTTTTGCTCCTACGGCTTCCCCTGAAATTCACACCTGAAATCCCCTCGTTCACGAGTCGTGGACACTAGCCTACTTCATGTCATGTTCAGCCCACGGTTCAGTTCACGCCATAGAACTCGCTATCTAGCAAGCTAATCTATATCAGGTTTAAAGACAATAATCACATTCATTTGCTTTTCGCCTGAAAAGCGTTAATCACAAACCCATGAGTTACCATTCTGAATGAAATGTATTTTATCAAGATAAAGTTTGTGTTCCCCCTCATAGCATAACGTTAACACAATGTATGTGAATAAGCTGACTAGCTAACATAAGATAACGCAATCAAGTTTGAAAAATATAGCATTATAAAAACCTGTTGACAACCAACCTATCATCTAAAGTTACCCTACTACAATAGGCTAACCAAATGTGTTTTGTCTGAAATTCATTATTGACATAGGAACATTATCTTTAAGCTAGCCTCTCTCCACATCACTGTGCCACGGGACAGTTGATAAACTATGGGATACCCAGACATTTGTCCAGGCTATATATTTTTTCCAACATAGATATTTAACACAAATAATGACTCATATTGGTCTGCTTCAGTTAACTGTTTTATATGCTTGCAATAGGTTTAGGTTTTGGCTGATGGCAATGACAATGGCAGCATTACTCACTCGGTTTAGATTAGAAAAATGTCGACATAGGCCGTGACAGAACATTTTTAGGGGGTGGGGTATTAAACGTTGCCACTGTTTCCACCAATGATATGTATCGCTGCATCAACAACGTTGTTGGAATAGACCTCTCCAGAATAAGTCCCGCCTCCTAACTTCCGTATCCATCCAACCTTCGGTCGTCAAATGTCTATGGGAAATAACATGGCGTTTTGAAAGATCGTACCTGTCAAACTCTGTAGGTGACAAAGTAGAAAAAGCTGCTGGGCAGATTGGCCTACACACTTCTGCCATCTAGTTTCCACTGGATTTTTTGATTGTCGATGGTGCCGTTTAAGTACACCGACAATCAAAAAATCCAGTGGAAACTAGATGGCAGAAGTGTGTAGGCCAATCTGCCCACCAGCTTTTTCTACTTCGCTACCTACAGATGTTTTACCGGTATGATATTTCGAAACGCTATGTTATTTCCCATAGACAATCGACGCCCGGAAGTTGGATGGATACGGAAGTTACGGAGGCGGGACTTATTCTGGAGAGGTCTACTACGATGTTCGAACGTCGGAGGTAGCGAATTGCGACACAGGTATGATGCTTTCTGGAAACAGGTGTAACAGTGTCGTTGTTTGGTCGCAAGTTGCGTCGTACCATGGTGGTTGAGCAACGTAGTTGCTAACTTTTCTAGAAACGACCCCCTGGCACACTATCGCTAACTTTCTCCCTCTCACTCTACCGCTCACGGCTACCTGATTATCTCTTAGGCCTCGGCTACACCATGAAAAGTCAGGCATATTTTTACATATTCTAACCGTTTTCACACCTTTAATTACACCCGTGAAAAAACATCTTCACTCTGCAACCACTACACTTCCTCCAGTAGCCTTAAACGTTCCACATACTCAACGCACCCGACCGGTAGCGCGACAATGTGACGTCACAGAAGCGCCGCAACCATTTATACTCGCGCGTCGTGGTCACGACACTAGTTGCAATATTCTCCTGAACAGAGGTGTCGCTGTTGTGAAAAGATTAACGCTAACTACAGACTTTGGTTGCTACTATTCACAACTACCACCATCATTATCATCTAGTTTCCAAGGTGTGCGCACAGGTAGATAGATAGATGGATATAGATAGATACTTTAGTCATCCCGAGAGAAATTTTAATAATTTAAACAGTTTAGTTAGCTGGCTAGCTAGCTAGCAGCTGGCTGAGTTTTTGTAATTTCCTGAAGTGGAAAGAGATTTTGTTCAGGCCTTAATAGATATCCTTTGTTTGAAAATAAATCGTTTCTATTCTTTCCTCTTAATTCCATGTGTTGCAACTCTCGCTGGTAACTTTGTTAACTTATCCAGCAAACTATTAAAAAATTCAATGACTGTAACAAAACACTGCAACTCTCGCTTGCCCTCGAACTAGTCCATTTTCCTGTTTCCGCTTTGTCGCGCTCGTCTGAAAAAAAATGAGTGGTGCGCTACCTCGCGCTACCTGGCTAAAATCCTGGCGCCAGCAAAGATCTACGCCATTTTGATCGCCACGGTGTTAAGCTACCGGGTCGGTGCGTCCGAGTATGTAGAAGCCCTTATAGTCACTTATACAGTTGTGTTTAAAAAATACACAAAACCGACTGGAGACATTTCACTCGCTCTCTCGCACTCGCTGGCGGTCCAATAGCCTACACAAATTTAATACCTCCTTTTCGAAAATTCAAGACATTCCAGACAATTTAAGACCGAAAGTTGTATTTAAGACTTTTTAAGGATCCGTGGGAACCCTGTTGCGATAGGTTTAGGTTTTTGCCTATGCGTTAATCACTCGGTTTAAATTAGAAACATGTCAACATAGGCTGTGGCAGAGAATTTCTAGGGGGTGGGGTATTACACGTTGCCACTGTTTCCACCAATGATATGTATTGCTGCATCATCAACAACGTTGTTGGAACGTCGGAGGTAGCGAATTGCGACACAGGTACGATGCTTTCTGGAAACAGGTGTAACAATGTCGTTGTTTGGTCGCAAGTTGCGTCGTACCATGGTGGTTGAGCAACGTCGTTGCTAATTTTTCTAGAAACGACCCCCAGGACTGGAAGTCTGCATCAAGAGCACATTAGCCAGATCAGGGCCAGCGCTAGACTGTTTCCGCAAGAGTGTGAATAGAGTGTGTGTGTGTGTGTGTGTGTGTGTGTGTGTGTGACCAGGGGAAATGTGTGTGGACAGGAGGAGATTTAGTCCGGCTCCAACTCAGCTCCACCTGTCAGCCAAGGCAGGCAGCAACTCAGCCAGACACCTTCTGATTAAAAAATACACACACACACACACACACACAGACTCAGACTCAGACTTAGACTTAGATATAGACTGAGACACAAACATAGACTGAGGCCCCTATCAAGCCTTGATATTTGTCCGTTTCCCGGTTTTGTTTGTGCATTGGTCACCTAAAAAGTAGCCTATATAAAACAACATCCACATGCAATATCTTTACAACGCCTAATTATGACAAATTAATTTGGACAACTTTATACAGCCATATAAAGGCTAAAGTTACCTAAAGCTTGACAAGCACCACAATTTTGCCTAGCCTACCTTATTGTTGCCCATCTGAAATAACTCCTAGCTTTGCTTTGTTTTCCCATTTGTTGTTTTCAAAAAACATTTTTTATCCATGATGGCCTTGAAGTCTTGAGTTAGTGAATTGCCTTAAATCAGCTTATTATGTGCTGATAATTAGCAACCATAGATAGTAAAATAAAGCAGCAAGTAGCCTTTTCTGTAGTTGCTGCGTCCGTGCATTGTTATTCTCTCTCCTGTTCAAACAAAAGTTGTGCATGCATTAAATTGATGATAATGTGTTTACAAACTCTTTACTTTACAGATAATATTGTAAATAACCTACTGTCATGCAGTGAATGGGTTACTGTGCAGAGTTGGAAAGTTAGGTCAAGGTACGGGGTACCTTGACCTAAGGTACGGCCATAGTAGGCTACACCTGCAGGCGCACTTGCTTGGCCATAATGTAGCGTGTGATTCATTGCTCCTCTCATCTATACAGACGCAGTAGTTCCCATTTCTGCAAACCATACATAATTACAAGGAAAAATATTACCACACAAAAGAAATCATTATGGTGTCCATTAAGATGTGAAAAAATAGGCATAAATCTAGCATAGGCTACACATTTCCACGCATAATGGATGTGTTGATGACATAAATTAGGAAATATTAGAGGACTTAAGGAGACGTGATGTTGAACTGCATGCTGATGGCATTTAACCCAAATGCCCCAGAATCAGCACGGGAGAGGAGAGCTTATCTGACAGAAGAGCAGCATCGTCTATAGTGGGTTAATGTTAGATTATATTGCAAATTATATTGTTCCCTTTAAAGGGAATGTGAGATGACGCTCAGGGGCTCATTTCTAGAAAGCGTTGTTTGCTAACTTGCGTCGCAACCTTGGTAGTTTGCTCCATCATTCTTGGATTTGGTGTTTCTAGAAAAGGGAGTATGAACTCTCAATCGCAAACAAGGACGCAAAGTTTGCGGCATGTGAGTGTGTATGTGTATGTGTGTGTGTGTGTGTGTGTATATGTGTGTGGGGGAGGGTGTCAGTCTGTGTATGTGTTTGTGTTTGTTTATGTGTGTGTTCGTGTGTGTGTGTGTGTTTGTTGGGGTGCCTGAAAGTGGGAGTATTGCTGTGTGTTTGATGGGGGATAGAGGCAGACACACAGAGAGAGAGAGGGGGGTGGGGCTCCTTTTAAACAGCGTCTGATTCCTGCTTTTTATCTGTGGTTGTGATAGGAACAAAGCAGACAGCTGTGTTGTCCCCACACATAGACACACAGACACACAGACACACACACACACACACACACAGGCAAAACACAGCTCCCCTCTCCCCTCTCTACCCTTTCATCTTTGGTGGCTGCTGTCTCCCTCTGCAATATGAGTTGTGCTTATCTATAAGAGAGATGAAGAGTTGAAGAGAGATGAAGAGTTGAAGAGAGAAAGAGAAAGAGAGAGAGAGAGAGAGATGGAGAGAGAAACAGAAACTAATGGATAGAGAGATGGAGAGAGACAGGGAGAGAAAGTGAAAGAGAGGATCAGTGATAAGGGGGAGGAAGAAAGGAACATAATGAAAGAACAAGTAAAAGTCAGAAAAAGACAGAGAGAGAGAGAGACAGAAAGAGAGACCAAAAACTGGTAAGAGGACAAAAACTGTGTGTGCGATCCCTGTGTGTGTGTGTGTGTGTGTGTGTGTCTTTAAACTGAACATTAAAACTGTGTAGTGTCTGAGGATGTGTGTGTGTGTGTGTGTGTGTGTGTGTGTGTGTGTACATACATAGCAACAGCAACAACAAGCATGACAGCAATCAGAGCAATTAGAGAGCAATGCCCTGATTAGCGATCTCATTGGCTGTTGGGGGTGGGAGGGGGCGGGAGGAACTCACATGCTGATTATCAATGAGGCTAATGACAGAGCATTCAATGGCAACAATTACACCAACACCAGGAGCCAGCACGGACAACTGTTTGTGTGTGTGTGTGTGTGTGTGTGTGTGTGTGTGTGTGTGTGTGTGTGTGGGGGGGTATATGTGTGTCTGCTGTGAGTCATCTATGTCCCCACTTATACATGATCCTCAGGAGCTTCGCTCCCAGACCCATTAACTCACCGAATACATTAACTGTCATGGGAGTTTAACTGCATGTGTTAAACAGTCAGACACACACACACACACACACACACACACACACTCACACAGGAAGATAAGCGAGAGAGGGTGAGAGAGATGTTTTTTAATGTTTGTAAACTGTGTTTCCCCTCTAAAATCATGTTCATTGAAATGGTGAGAAGTGTGTGAGGTGTGTGTATGTGTGTGTGTGTGTATGTGTCTGTATGTAGGTGTGTGTGTGTGTGTGTGTGTTTGATTGTATTATGCATCTGTTCCTCTATGGTGCATGTGTTCTTACAATCTTTTATATGACTGTGTCTGTGTGTGTGTGTGTGTTTGTGTGTGTGTTTGACTGACAACTCATGAATATAAAACAAATCCTTTAATCAGAGCCCCCAGTTTAAATGACACATGAAAGCCCATGGCAGATAAGCAACACACACACACACACACACACACACAAATAATCTAAACATATAGCAGGACAGGCCAGTGATGAAGAGACAGTGCAAAATAGAACAGCTAAGGGGAGAGAGAAAATGATAGGACCAATCAGATCAATCTAGGCATCTGTGGGTGGGAGTGTCTCTGTGTGGGGGAATGCATGTGTGTGTGTGTGTGTGTACCACCATTCTGTTGAGGGAGATCCAGCAGTCGGAGGGGAAGTCCTGCAGCATGTGTGCGTGCGTGCGTGCGTGCGTGCGTACCACCATCTTGTTGAGGGAGACCCAGCAGTCGGAGGGGAAGTCCTGCAGCATGGGCACCAGGAACTGCAGGCATCCGTCCCAGTGGCAGAGCAGCAGCATCATGGCGATGAGGTTGAAGATGCGCATGACTGCACTGGCCAGGTCATAGGTCATGTGGAAGATCTGCCATGGCAACAGGAGCACAGACAGAGAGAGGGGGAGGGAGGGAGGGAGAGAGGGAGTGAGGGAGGGTCATTTCAGGTTATACTAGAGGATGTCATGAGGTCAGTATGAAGAAATATGTCTCTTAAAAGCACAACACACAAATCAAAATGTGATCTATGTGGTGTCTTCATTTCTCAGATGACCATATTGTCTGAGTGAAATAATCATACATATTTAATCAGTAACAATGAATTACACGCTGCTGTCCTCTGCCTCCTGCAGGTGGCGCTGCAGGCTGCCTGTCTGGACGGATGCAGATGGCGTAGCGTAGCAGTACAGACCCTAAGTAGCCTGTGCAGACGTCTCTGTCTGATGGCTAGCGAGGTCTCCCGCGGAGAGAATCACATTCATTTATTAAACACATGTTAATCATATTCAGCTCCGCCCTGGTGTCAGTTTGGTCCATGTATTGCAGAACACCTGCAAGATGTAATACAGTCCTGTCCGACTGACTTCCCATCACAGCTATGCAAAACTATGCCACAAGTGACTAGCAAGCTAACAATGAAAGGCATGCAGAACTTTGTAAACAGCACCCAGAGACTTGCTGGCACTGCCAGAAGCTTGCTAACATGCTAACTTGTGTCTTTTGGTGATTGTCAGCAATGTCTAGCTGTAAAAAGTTCTCCTTTATTTGTGTTACGTGTTCCTATGTGGAACATGTGGATGCGGTTGCTCCTATGTGGAACACATAACTGCACAATGCACATCCTGGATGGCTGGTGGAAACAGCACATATGCTTCTCTGCCCTTCAAATGACCTTATGCCATCAAAACTAATTTGAAGATGATACAAAGACTGACTGATAAAAACATACCTCAAAAAGTGGCAAACTGTTGAATAGTGTTGCTTTAAACAACTACAAAATATTAGCATATGAACTACATTACCCATCAACCCATTGCAATCCTCCACAGAGCACTACAGTGAGCCGGGAGAGTTTATTTTATGACAGATCTCCAAAGACTCTTATTTAGAGAACTGCCAAAGGCCTGGCAAACTCTGACATTTTAAAACCCTTGATGTACCCTTTCAGCAGTTCACAATCCCTCACTGACACTCCACTGAACAAAGGTCTCTGTCTCAGGCTGAAGGTCAAAAGGCAAAGGTCACAGGGATGTGTTTGCCATGGAAACAGGGGAAGGCAGGCAAGGTCAGTGGTCATGCTCTGAGGAATCGGCTCCAGATACAGGTATGGAGATGGACTCTACTGACCGCCTCGCTGAAGCCCACTGTCTACTGACCACCTCGCTGAAGCCCACTGTCCAAACAGCATCTGGCGTCTGACAGGACCTGGTCCTCATCTAGCCCTGATGCAGCAGGCCCCAGTCAGCCATATACTGCATATGCATACTGTATGCATACGCAATTACGCATTCTGGGATAGGAGTCAGGAAACACATCCTGTCATCCACCCATACACACACACACACACACACACACATTCAATTGTGCTCAAAGTGTCCACTGAATGTGGTAAGCATCTTTAGCTACAAATGACTTGCCTTCCTGCAGTGTACCTGAGAGCTTACAGCACCAAGGTCAGCAGTTTCACTGCCACCCACCCACACATATCCACACACCCACCCACACACATACATACACACACACACGTTTACCCTTCACACAATGTTTATCCTTTCTATAAGATAACCCAATGTAAAGTGGTGTAGGTTGTTCATGTGTGCCCATGTTGGCCTATAGAGAGGCTGTGAGTGTGTGTAAGGGGATCTGTCACTGGAGGCGTTTAACCTTGAGCCCTGTCTCAGGGGAACACTTCTAGAATGTTCCCAGAGAATGGATAGGACAAGCAAGCAGAGAGCCACCACATCCTATTGGCTGATTAACTGACCTGTGCCTGGATACAGGACAGGAGCATTACACAAGAGCACCCAGCTGACCGGTACACACACATGCACATCACACACACAAACAGACTTACACACACACACACACACACACACACACACACACACAGACTAACACACACACACACACATTCTCATACACACGCTCACACGTTCCCACATGCATGTTCACACACTTCACTCTGCACACTAGTGGAAGTTGCGCTGGCCCCTCTAAGCCATAAATCATCCTTACGTCTGCAGTAACACTCCTACATGGCTCATCAGTGCAGCCGCACGTAATTACCCCCCCACACACACACACACACACACACACACAAACCACCACCACCGCCACCATCACCCAGCGCTCATCCAGGCTGGGGAAAAACTGAGAAATTCATTATAGCACAGCTGTCTCAACCTCTCCTCTTCACACACACACTCACACACACACACACACACACACGCACACACACACACTTTACACACATCCCCCTTTGAGCCTCTCAGGTCCTTTCTGTTCAGGATCCACATCTCAAAACACACACATCTCAACAATACACACACATCTCAAAACACACACATCCCAACAATATACACACACATTTCAAAACACGCACATCCCAACAATACACACACGCATCTCAAAACACGCACATCCCAAGAATACACACACGCATCTCAAAACACGCACATCCCAACAACACACACACACACACACACATTTCAAAACACGCACATCCCAAGAATACACACACGCATCTCAAAACACTCACATCCCAACAACACACACACACATCTCAAAACACGCACATCCCAACAATACACACACACACATCTTAAAACACACACATTTTGGGGCAGCTGTGGCCTACTGGTTGAGGGCTTCGGACTTGTAACAGGAGGGTTGCCAGTTCGAACCCCGACCAGTAGGAACGGCTGAAGTGCCCTTGAGCAAAGCACCTAACCCCTCACTGCAGGCAGCTCACTGCGTCGGGATTAGTTTGTGCTTCACTTCACTGTGTGCTGAGTGTGTTTCACTAATTCACGGATTGGGATAAATGCAAATTTCCCTCACGGGATCAAAAGAGTATATATACTTATACTTATACTTATCTCTCCTCCGATCATGGTCATGTCATCCTCACCCCATATTGTAATCCTTTCTCCAAACACAATCCCAAAAATACTCACTTATACTTACTTATACTCCCAAACACACTCCCAGTCCCAAACACACTCCCAGTCCCAAACACACTCTCAGACCCAAACACACTCCCAAACACACTCCCAGTCCCAAACACACACATCAAACCAGTCCAAAACACACACATACCAACAAACACACCGCAATGACCAACCAGCCTAAAATATACACGTCAACAAACATGTGTATGTGTGTGTGTGTGTGTGTGTGTGTGTTTGTAGGGGGGTTACAGAATGTGTGTATGTGTGTAGGGGCACTGAATTTGTGTGTGTGTGTGTGTGGGGGCAGTGTGAGGGTAATTAGGTGTCAGGACCAACACCGGCAGAGTCAGTGACAGCTCCTCCCCCTAACAGTTCACAGCATACGGACCCAAAGCACACACACACACACACACACACACACACACACACACTGAGAGAGAGAAAGAGAGAGAGAGAGAGGGGGAGGGAAGGAGAGATCCACACCACCCAGTCAGCTGCTAGCTTGCTAGGCCTGGCCTGTGGCTATTCAACCCCAGTTACAGTAAACATGCTAGTCTGCTCCGTCTGACTCAGACCACATTTCTTATGCAGCATTAACACACCCACACACACATACACAAAAACACACACACACACACACACACACACAAACACAAACACAAACACACACACACACACACACGTGTGTGGACGGTCATGTGAATGGCTCATGTGTACAGCAGCTCTTTTCATATCAAGGGACTCTCCAGCAGTGGTCTTTTCCGTTATGTCCACTTATTGTCCAACCACTGTAACCATTAATAGCGTCTGCTAATAGCCTGCTAGCTTACGTCATACCGTAGTGTTAACCAAATATTGTTGAGTGCTGCGCTCATTATTAAAAGATGCATTTAATCCAAAGTCATGTCTAGTGAGACAGCTCTCTATGTAGGGAGGCAGGCAGCAGGCAGGTGTCTTCCGTTTCAAACAGACCCTGTGTCTGTGTGTGCATGGGTGGATGTGATGCAAATTCGAATGCATACTTCAGCTGAGGTGCTATTGTGGTGATTTACCATGAATGCATGAGTACCAGGCCCCACCACATGTGCCCTGTAACATGAATGCATGAGTACCAGGCACCACCACATGTGCCTTGTAACATGAATGCATGAGTACCAGGCACCATCACATGTGCCCTGTAACATGAATGCATGAGTACCAGGCACCACCATATGTGCCCTGTAACATGAATGCATGAGTACCAGGGACCACCACATGTGCCTAGGGATGTAACGGTATGAAAATTTAACCTCACGGTTATATTGACCAAAATTATCACGGTTTTCGGTATTATCACGGTATTTCTAAAAGTGTGTTCAATATGTTCAGAAAGCACTGATAGGCCTACACAAGCTGAAATAGTTTCAAAGAGTGTCCCGTTCACTTTTTTCTTCATGTTTAATTGGCTATGTGCTTATAGCTTAACTTACCCTACCATAACTTGGAGTTTGCTATTTCTGTTATTTGGATGCAATGAGTGAGACCAAAGTAAGCGTTCAAAATAAAACTTTAGGCTACTGTGTTCTCCTGATAACGTGAGTGGAATGGATTTAATGTGGACGTGAACATAAAAAAGTGAAAAAGTTCCGCCTTTAAAATCAGGTGTAGCCAAGCACATACAACCACATCATCCGTTAAGAATGCACCGCGTGTAAATGGTGGCTACATGATACAGTGCACATTTTGCAGTGGCTGAAAAAAAAGTTCCGCCTTTTCATCTCTTAAAATCAGGTGTAGCCTAATCCGAATCATGAGTTAAAACCATCAATTAGACAGCAGAATCAATGGCTGCACAGTTCTTATCCATTGTACCAGGCCTACTGTATGTCAAAAAGCAGGCTCGGATGAATCTGGAAGGATTAAACACGGTTTCCACACCAGATAATCAACAGTGATAATCATGATGTTTGAAATGAAAACGTAATTATTATGCATGGTTTACCAGATGTGCCCGTAACAAGCATGCCCTGTAACAAGGCATGCTGTCTCATCCATACAAATGAGTGAACTCTGGACATGCAAGTGAAACCAGATCGTGCGTGCAAACCGAGTGTGTGCGTCTGATCTGAACTGTGTCTAAACCAGATCTGAACTGCATCTAAGGCAGCCTCCTCCAACAAGCATACAACCACATCTGAACTGCGTCTAAACCAGATCTGAACTGCGTCTAAACCAGATCTGAACTGCGTCTAAACCAGATCTGAACTGCGTCTAAACCAGATCTGAACTGCGTCTAAACCAGATCTGAACTGCGTCTAAACCAGATCTGAACTGCGTCTAAACCAGATCTGAACTGCGTCTAAACCAGATCTGAACTGCGTCTAAACCAGATCTGAACTGCGTCTAAACCAGATCTGAACTGCGTCTAAACCAGATCTGAACTGCGTCTAAACCAGATCTGAACTGCGTCTAAACCAGATCTGAACTGCGTCTAAACCAGATCTGAACTGCGTCTAAACCAGATCTGAACTGCGTCTAAACCAGATCTGAACTGCGTCTAAACCAGATCTGAACTGCGTCTAAACCAGATCTGAACTGCGTCTAAACCAGATCTGAACTGCGTCTAAACCAGATCTGAACTGCGTCTAAACCAGATCTGAACTGCGTCTAAACCAGATCTGAACTGCGTCTAAACCAGATCTGAACTGCGTCTAAACCAGATCTGAACTGCGTCTAAACCAGATCTGAACTGCGTCTAAACCAGATCTGAACTGCGTCTAAACCAGATCTGAACTGCGTCTAAACCAGATCTGAACTGCGTCTAAACCAGATCTGAACTGCGTCTAAACCAGATCTGAACTGCGTCTAAACCAGATCTGAACTGCGTCTAAACCAGATCTGAACTGGTTTACCATTATACGGTGTTATACCCGGTAATGGTGTAACAAGCATGCTGCCCTGTAACAAATTCCCTAAGTATGTACAAAATTCTAACTAGTGCGTGAACTTGTCAAGCGTGCATGTGTGTGTGTGTGTGTGTGTGTGCTGAAGGCAGCCTCCTCCAACAAGCACATACAACCACATCATCCATTAAGAATGCACACGTGTAAATCAGTGGCCATACATGGCTAGGGGCCACACTGACACATCCTCTCAATGACACTGCTCCTTGCAGGTGTGCCTGTGCTCCTGTGGCTGAGGTGTGACAGTGGGAGGAAGGCTATGGCAGTGGCCTACAGTCTGGCAGCAGCACCATGTATAATTCATCTCTTAACATTTGCAGGGGTCAGGCAAAGTTAATGTGAGTCACTGAAAATGCCATAATTCATTCAGCCATTAGAATGGAATGGCTGCACTGTTCTTATCACTATGCACCCGACACGCGTGACCTTGAGCCTCATCCACACAGGGGATTACTCTGGACCGCATCGGAACCAGATCTGAACTGCGTCTAAACCAGATCTGAACAGCGTCTAAACCAGATCTGAACTGCGTCTAAACCAGATCTGAACTGCATCTATCTGGATTGTATTTTTGCCCACATCAGAAGCAGACTGGTAGAACTCAACTGAGGTCTGAGTGGGCCTTACCAGTGCTGCACGCTGCCCACACGTTTCACACATTGTACACACATACTGTACAGTACAAGTGTGCACAGGGACACAGAGGGATTGCTTTCCTGGTCACAAATCCCTAACACGTAGCAGGTGAACACTGGCCTTGATGAGCTAGCCCTGCAGTATCAGTCCTTACTGTAGCTCTTTTGAACTGACTAAGAAGACCTTCATAAAATGTTATAATCATATAATCGCAAATGGCTTCAGGAGACTGTTCTTTCTGATCTGGCTCTTCATTTCATGGTTATCTCTGAGTGTGTCTGTGTGTGTGTGTGTGTGTGTGTGTGTGTGTGTGTGTGTGTGTTTGAATGTGTCTGTGTGTGAGAGATAGAGAGAAAAAGAGTGTGAGCATCCTTGTGTGTGTTGCCAGGCTCATCAATGATAAATCAAATGAGCCTGGCAGCAGTGCACTGAAGGCCTTGGCTCTGTCGCTCTCTTCACACTCCTCTCCACCCTTCTCTCCACCTCCACACTCCCCTCCACCTCCCAACTCCTCTCCACCTCCACACTCCTCTCCACCTCCACCTCCACACTCCTCTCCACCTCCACACTCCTCTCCAACCTCACAGCAGATGGCTCCTCCCATGCTGTCTCCTCTGTCCTCCTCTGTGTGATGTGACTGCCCCTCTGTAAGCTGTATACACTGTCCATACTGCATGTGTCATCTTTGTGTACCTCCCTCCTGTGCCTCTCTATGCTGATAGTCCCTGTTCTCCTCCCTGATAGTCCCTGTTCTCCTCCCTGATAGTCCCTGTTCTTCTCTTCTCTTCTCCTCCCTCCTGTGCCTCTCTATGCTGATAGTCCCTGTTCTCCTCTCTGATAGTCCCTGTACTTCTCCCTGATAGTCCCTGTTCTCCTCCCTGATAGTCCCTGTACTTCTCCCTGATAGTCCCTGTTCTTCTCTTCTCTTCTCCTCCCTCCTGTGCCTCTCTATGCTCCAATAGTCCTTGATATTCTCCTCCTTCATTTTCCTGTCCCTCCTGTCTCCCTTTCCCTCCTCCAGCCATGACAGCGCTATTTGCTTGTCCCTCATTGGCGCCCCGTCTCACTGTTCCACGCTTGTCATGTACTCCAGCGGTTCTGTTCCATGCGCGGCCGCTCGTCTCTCTTCACCCCTTTAATTAATCCGCTTTTCCTTCCGGCCGCCGGTGGCTGGCTGGGACCGGAGCGTCCGCCGCCGCAGCAGGGCGCCGTGCTTAAGTAAACGCCCGTTAGGCTAATCTTTCCTGCCGCAAATGGGGCTTTGGATTGACATGGAGAACTGGTGGAGCTGAGAAAACATAATGACAACGGATTAGCTCAGGGTTCGAGCAATTACAGCCGCCCAGATCTGCACTGGTACAGTGAGAGGAGAGGGGGGCATGATAAAGAAATAAAGGACAAGAAAAAACGAATTCTTGTGAGGTTTCTGAGATGTTTCCAAACAGATGTTTAGTGGTGATGCCGTGTCATCAGACATTCCCATCTCTTTAGTTGAGTTCCTCGCTACATCCCCATCATACCCAGGTGTTCCTCACAGTCTGCAGGTAAATCAGCTTTAGTGTAATTTCTGCATTGAGCACGGCCCCTCCACATCAGGTAATTGAGTTAATGTTCATGACAGGGATTGCCGTGGTTACAGAAACCGGCGGTGACTTGAGTGGTTAAATTAGGTTTGTGGAGGCACGGCGTCCTCAGGAAAAAGCGGCACTAATAAAATCATGTCTGTGGCGCGCTGACAGAGAGCATGCGCAGGCGATCAGCACCAAGGACAGTGGCTCTGCTCCGCTCTACACAGCACAGCTGTACACTGCTCGGGTGACGTGCTCGCACCACAGCGGGCGGCATTCTCTCATATCTCACCATCTCTCGCCATCACTTCTGCTGACTCACACAGCTGTTGCACGCAGGATCCTGTCATGTTACTAATCAAAATGGAGTGCTTTGAACACAAAAGACAAACAAAATATAAATCCTGTCACTGAGATCCAGCTCTCACTGTTCAGAAGGACAGACACTGCTGTGCTGTTTTCGCAGCTTTGTAATAAGCAGAGCTTCTGTTAATAGTGCCCCCACCAGCACTTACCACCGGGATGGTCATCCATCAACAAAGCATAGCTGACCGGCCACACTCAACCCTGACCTCACTTGATTTTTGAGGCAGCAAATCTCATCTATTTATTTCTCTCTCTCTCTCTCTCTCTCTCTCTCATCTTTTGCCCATAAGTCGTGTTCTCAAAAAAGCAATTACACAAAGGTCAGTGCAAAATGCTGCGGCCTGAATGAAGGCCAGTGCGTGCCAGCTCGTGCCAGCTCATGCCAGCGCGTGCCAGTCGGGTACAAAGCGGCTTCATCACGAGAGCAGAACTCCTCAAGTCAGCACAATACGTCCAACGAGTCACGCCGCAAAGGCAGGGGGTACAGGGACACTGGCCAGCAAACCGGCCAGACACAGTGAATGTGCCGTTGATCAGCCCGCACAAACTGAACTGAGAGATTAACGTAAACCTTCTATACACAGCTAGGAGTTCTAATACATTAGCATACTGTGGGTGATCAAGTAAGTCATAGCTAATGACTCTGATTATGACTTATTAGGCGTTGATGGGTCTAAATGGCTGTGGCTCCGGCTGACTCTGTTGGTGGCGTTGGTATGACTGCTCTGCCTTTGGCTGCCTAATTGAAAAGAATGTGTTTGTTCTTGTGCCGTGCCGAGGTTGGGCTCTTATCGGGCGCGCCTAAACAGATTCGGGACGGGTGGGGGGGAGGGCGCCCGCCACTGGAGGACGCGTCTGATGTCCATGTGATAGCAGCGGACTTTATGGAGTCATCTGGACTACTATACAAATAAGATTAAACCGTCAATATGTCCTTTTTAAAGAATAAATACATTAATAAAGTAATAGCAAGGACATGCCATGACAAACACAACAAAGAAACAAAGAGAGGTCTAAGAGCACTTTAAAGGGCATGGCCACCACATCAACTCTCAGCAGATGAGAGGACACACAAAGACATTTGAATCTACTGACACAGTCCAGAGCAACGTGTAGTACTGGCCAAATAGTTCAGAATATGAACTGCCCTCAGAAAGTGACAGTTTGTGACAGCAGTCAATCAAAAGCTGGCGAGGCCGCTTGTTTGGCCGAGTCAATCACGACAGCTTTCCGAATCCAAACACGCTGTCCTAGCGAATCGCATCAGCGTTACGGAATCTCCCTCCTGGACATTTATCTGCCCCCCCACCCCCCACTCTCAGTCTGACAGACAGGCCCGACCCCGTGTGTGTTTATCTGTCTGGGCTTAAACTACTGCCTGCCCACATGTCTGGCGGGGGTCAACCCCTTTACTTTCAACCAATCATCCGTTTGCCCTCTAAGGGCCCCCTGCCCCTTCTTCTCCCCAGCTGTCAATCATCCACTGCCCCTGTCCAATCAGAGGATGTGTTTGAGTGACAGGAAGTGAGATAGTCACACCCCTGTTGTCCTGCTCTCATCAGTATGAAGATGCCATCAGCAGATGCAGTGATCCATCTTGTATATGTGTGTGTGTGTGTGTGTGTGTGTGTGTGTGTGTGTATGTGCTTATTGGAGAATCGCTCGAAGCAGGGTGGACACATGGCATGGGACAGTGATCCGTTGTGTGTTTGTGTGTGTGGACACATGGCATGGGACAGTGGTCCGTTGTGTGTTGTGTGTGTGTGCGTGTGCGTGTGTGTGTGTGTGTCTGTGTGTGTGTGTATGTATGCATGTGTGCGTGCTTGCTTGCGTGCGTAGTGGATGATATCCATCATGAAAAGGCTCCTGTCTCCTGACCCTGAAGAGGAGGCGTAACCTGTTCAAACTGTGTGGACGATGTGTCGATACATCAGACTAGAGGCTGACTGACTGAGCTGATGATTGAGGTTCACACACATGCTGCTCTGATCACTGGCAGGGACTACAGAGCCGCCTTGACACCTCACATAGCCTCTCATGCCACTGAGCACAGACAGGGGCTTATTATGGAAGAGAAACAGCCTTCCTCAGCCACGTATACACTAAACCCGCACCAGACCAGGGCCAGGTCAGCACCAGTTCAAGGCCAGACCAGAGCTAGATCAGGACCAGACCACGGGCTAGGCCAGAGCACTAGAACACTTACAGCAGAGCCATTCAAGAACACTTACAGCACAGCCATTCTAGAGCACTTATAGCAGAGCCATTCTAGAACACTCACAGCAGAGCCACTCTAGAACACTTACAGCAGAGCCATTCAAGAACACTTACAGCACAGCCATTCTAGAGCACTTATAGCAGAGCCATTCTAGAACACTTACAGCAGAGCCATTCTAGAGCACTTAAAGTAGAGCCCTTACAAAAATCCTTCTGGCTCCGGATTCTAGAACACTTACAGCAGAGCCATTCTAGAGCACTTACAGCAGAGCCATTCTAGAGCACTTACAGCAGAGACATTCTAGAGTAGTCTGGCACATGAGGTGTCCTGTTTGGAGGCTCTGTGATGCCTAGTTGCCCTGAGCTTCCGTGCTGAACCCCACCACTGTGCTCTGATGCACGTGAGGCTGGCGCTGATGTGGGCTGGCAGCCTTGAACACTGGGGGGAATGAAAACCAGCGACGGGCAAACAGCACTGAGTCAGACGGCAGCCAAGCTGAGCCGGAGATGTGGACCGGGTCTGGGCCAGACTCAAGCCAGCTGTGTCAGGGTTCCTCTCAGTTTGCTACACAATACTACACACACATACTAGTACACCTATACTACACTCTCACACACACATTTTAGCGGCCTCTTGCATGGAGCCTCTCACGGGGCCCTTATCTGGCTCTGATCTGGCTCTGATATGGCTCTAATGCTGCTCTGATCTGGCTCTGGTCTGATTGTGATCCGGACTGGCTCTGATTAGACAGCTGTTGGCATAGGAGTCTTGGAGTTGTGTTTGTGTCCTGCCTGAGCTCATCATCCCCTGCCGCTCTATTAGCAAATGTGTGGGCTGAAAAACAACACAAAGGTACAACAAGCATATGGCCCATAATCCTTTAGTGATCCACCTCCACACAAAGCAAACGCTGAGCCCATGCCAAACACTCAGTCCATACCCGCACTGACTGACTGGCTGAGGGATAGGAGTCTGTGGGGCAATTATGACAACCCTGGCAGCTGTGTGAGAGACCAGTACTAGACCCTACGCCTGCCCTGAGCTCACTCTCTTACACGATCAGCCTCCAGAGAACGTGCTAGATCTCCTCGTAAAACTCAAACTGCATCTACACTCCTCATTTTACACCGATTTTCTTTATGCATGAGGCTTATTAGTGCCAAATATCCCTAAGTGCACTTAAAAGACAAGTTCTGAGGGATAGCAGCCTTATTTGGGTCTAAAGAAAGATATTTAGAACCACTGGGAAAAGTTCCGGTGAGAGCCCAAATGTTCTAACAAGCATCAAGAGAATTATAGCTCTTCATGATCACAGGCAGCTTTACCCTGGACCTAACACCAAAACAAAGGCAGGCTGCTCCCCATGGGTGCTCATCAGTAGACTTAGAGTGTATGGGGGAGAGGCTTCTGAAAGCAAGAGCTTTTCATCAGGGGCCAAACTGAACACTCATCTCATCTATAACAGTAACAATCCAGACTTTTAATGATCCACGTCTCTCGTCCTCTTCCAACAACCTGACTGTAGCCCCAAGATGCACTGTAACACACACAGACACACGCACACACACACGCATATTATTATTTCTTTAGTCGTTTTCTAATAACCTGACTGTAGCCCCAGGATGCACTGTATAGTAGAGTGAGGGGGGGCTTTTCCCAGATATCTAGGGGGTGCTAATTTCTGTACAGAGCATACACACACACACACACACACACACACACACACACACACATTATTACTTTTTCGATTCTCTCTCTCCTATCTCTCTTCTTACACACAATCACAAGCGCACACACACATCTCCCACAACGTCCCAAGGATCTGTGTTGCACATGAGTCTGGGAAGCTTGAGCAGGTGAAGTGCAACGTAACACACACATATAAACACACGCAAGCACACGCGCGCGCGCACACACACACACACACACACACACACACACACACACACTTGTCTCACCTCCTCCCACTGGTGGATGTAGCATATGAGCCAGGACAGGTGCAGCAGGTGCAGTACACACACACGCACACACACACACACACACACGCACACACACACACAGATGTCTCACCTCCTCCCACTGGTGGATGTAGCGTATGAGGCGGGACAGGCGCAGCAGACGCAGCAGGCTGAGGATCTTGGTGAAGCGGACGATGCGGAGGGCGCGTGCTGTCTTGTACACCTCGGAGTCGATGCCCTTCTCCACGATGAGGAAGATATAATCCACAGGGATGGACGAGACAAAGTCCACAATGAACCAGGTCTTCAGGTAGCGCATCTTGATGGTCTTGGGGTCCAGGATGATGTCGGAGTTGTCCTCCATGATGATGCCGGTGCGGAAGTTGAGCACCAGGTCCATGAGGAAGAAGGTGTCAGAGACCACATTGAAGATGATCCAGGGCGTGGTGGTCTCGTCCTTGAAGAAGGTGATGCCCACGGGGATGATGATCAGGTTGCCCACCATGAACAGCAGCATGGTGAAGTCCCAGTAGAACCTGACCGGGAGGTGGGAGAAGAGAGGAGATCAGAGGAGGAGAGGAGAGAAGGAGGAAGGGGAGGGGGGGATGAGGAGAAGAGGGAAGAGGAGAGGAGGGGATATGAGAGAGGAGAAGAGAGGAGGGGGACACAGAGGACCACAGTAGAGGAGGAGAAAATAAGAGGAGAAAGGAGGAGAAGAAACAGAGAGAGAGTGACCAGGGTGTGATGAGAAGATGGATGGTTGGAAAGCAGGGTGATAAGAGAGAAGGGAAGGATGCATGGCAGCCAGCCAGAGAGGGGTGACGTGGGAATGGGGTGAGTGAGTGAGATCACACAGGAGAGATAGAAAGAAAGGATGTGTGAAAGAGAGACGGTGTGCATAGAACATAATGGGGGTGTCCAAGAGGCACGTGGGTGAAGTAAGAACAGAAGAAGAGGAGGGAAGAAAGAGACAAAAAAGAGAAGAAAGATGGGATACAGACAGAAGAGAATAGAGAAGAAGAGAAGAGAAGGGGGAGGGAAGAGATGACAGGAGTAGATGAGGGAAAAAAGAGAAGAAATATATGTGTGAAAGAGAGAGAGAGGGTTGAGTGGGGGAGAGGGAGAAGGGTAAAAGGGAGAGTGTGAGTCATGGGGGGAAGGGAGGTAGGTGGGGGAGGGTTGAGATGGATAATACAGACACAGGAGAGATGAGAGAGAAAGAGAGAGAGATAAAGGAGAGAGAGATGACAACACAACATGAGAGAGAGGGAGGGAGAGATGTGTGAAAGAGAGAGTGGGAGAGGAGTGATGGGAGAGAGGGATGATGGAGGACATGGGTGATGAAAGGAGGAGAGTGTGAGGGCAAAGAAGGGGACAGAGAGAATGATGATGGAGGAGAGAGAGAGAGAGCGAGAGAGACAAAGAGGAAGGAATGTGAGGGGGAGGAGAGAGGAGGAAATGGAGAGAAGAGAAAGAAAGAAAGAGAAAGAGAGAGAGAAGGGAAGGAATGTGTGAATATAGGAGAGAATTAAGTGATATGAGGAAAGGAGCACAAAGAAAGAGAGAAATGGAGGGAGACACACATTAAGCCCTTACAGAAACAAGGTTGAGAACTGCTGACTGATCTGGCCCTGATCTGGAACTAAACTGGAACTAACTTGGTCCCCAGATCTGGCCCTGAACTGGAACTAACCTAGCCCTGATATGGCTCTGATCTGGCCCTGAACTGGAACTGATCTGGCCCTGAACTGGAACTAACCTGGCCCTTAACTGGAACTAACCTGGCTCTGAACTGGCCTACCCCGATGCACTCCAAGATGAGCAGCAGCAGGCCTGAAGCCAGGGCTCAGCCGGGGTAAAGACTGTACGGCTCTGTGGGCCACTCCACTTCTGGCCCTGAGCCTTCACAACTGACAGATGACAGCCCAAACAACACTGCGAGAGACAATAACTCAGACAAGGTGTAGGCCTATCGTATTTATTTTCCGGCACATTTATGGCTTGCACAACCCTGCTTGAGTGCCTGACATATATGTATTTGTTTATTTATCAATTTATACATTTATGAAGAAAATATCCAGAACAAGAAAATGGTTGTACTGTAAGTGAAGTCAGCTAAATCTTGAAAGACGTGATATAGTGATTGACCGTGTCCATTCACTCTCTAAAAAGGCTTGCTTTACTGTTGAAAAGAGGGTCTGATTGCGCATAGCACAAAACATTCCTCGTCGTCTTCCTTATTTGAAAACAAGCCGGAAACCTTATATGACCCTCCCTAGAAGGAAATGTGCAAAACAAGCCTGTGTCAGTGACAATACCCCCTCGCCTCAACTCGTACATCTCTCTGGACGAACTCTGCAGTTATATATGGAGATAAAGTGCCCTATCCGGAGAAAAGAATGGGCGCCCGCGCGCCGAATACCGCAGGTAGAAACTCAAGGTCACGTCTCCGGCGCGAGGTGCACTGCTGCTGAGTCATAGCCTATCGCTGACTGATGCAACGAACTCCCGAAGCGCGTGGCAGATGCAGCCAAACACGCAAACAATTAGATGCAACGTCGTCTTTCACATGGTGTACTGTTTAAGCGTATTAATGTGGCTTGGTTAAAACACACACACACGTGGACAAAGGACACTGCTGGGCTTTACGTAGGGTGCTACGTCGTATGATGATGCTGCTGACTATGCGGTTAACGAGCGTGGCCCTCGGCTAACTACTGTGTGGTGTCCGCCCGCGAGTGGGCTAACAACACTCTGACGCATTCTATATAATAAGCTCCTTCAAATGGCAAAAAACATCCTGTCCGGTTTGTTGACAATAAAACAAAACGTCTGACTGCTCATCGAACATGCAATTATGAACGCATGGCAAAACATTACGAGCGACCAACACTAGTTGCCCATGGAACTCTCTCTCTCTCTGTCACACACACACACACACACACATATAGAACAGATTAGAACAATATGAAGGGGACATCTGACTGTGGTCAAACTGTTTAACTCAGTCATGTACAGACAATAGCCTATGGTGAGCTGGTATTGTGATAAAAATAGTAGGAAAAGAGTGTAGGCTACGCGGTCCATAAATCTGGGCAGTTTGCGTTGAGGTCGTTGGCGCTGTCCGCGTCTGTGGTGCTGAAATCAGGTAGCCTGCCGACCAGCCACACCTGACGAACTGCTGGTAATGCTCTCTAAACGTCTACGAAAGCTCCCGCCGCGCTGAGATTCAGCACAGCCTCACACAACTTGTAAACTGTACACACGCGCCCCGTCGCAGTTATAATTGTCTACCGTATCTTATTGTCTGACGGCGACATGTACATCTATTTTTTATATTCAGGAGGCTAAAACGATTAAAGACAAATCGAACACAGTCTATTGAATTGCCCGATTTAAAGCTCTCAGGATCGAGCGACTGGAGCCCCTCGTGGAAATAACCATTTAGCTGGTAGCCTTAACACACTTGGCTCAAGGTGACTTTAGCCGACAGAAGCAAGCACATCCTCCACCATTCGACACGGGATGCGCAGCGAGGCTCTTCACATAATAATGTCGATCGCACGTGTTACTCTGTGACACTGTATTGATTGGACGATTTTGAGGGGTATGAGATTGTATTCTTGACAGATTAGCTTTTTTGAGAGAGAGGAAGATACATCGACCATAAATGAATACACTTCAGCATCAGTCTTAAGGAATGGCTATAAGCGGCTGTCGACCATGCAAAGTAGCCTGACTCCGAGAGAAGCAAGGAGGTGGGGGGATAACATTTTAGACATTACATGCAACTGAGGGCAGTCGACCTTCGGATGAACAGCTTAACGTATGCTGTCATCTGCATTAACACCGACATAAATGTCCGCGTGCTGAGTACTACTGAGTCTGAACTGAAGCACCTTACATACTGCTGCTGAGGCGTCTCGACCTATGAGCTCTTTGACAGGCACCCTTTCTCCCATGTTTTCCTGAGCTGTCGTTGTCTATGCAGCTGCCTGCTTTTCTCTTTCTGCCTCTTTGTTGTCTTATTAGTGAGCAACAGAAATGAGCGAGTGCAACTTCTTAACTGGGGCTGCATGGCCGTGGGGATGGGAAAGGAGGAGTTAGCACTACCCAGCCCCTACTTCTCGGTAGCCTAGGTCAAGTCTGGGTACCCTAGCCTAAAACTCAACGCCATCTCACTCACACAACAGCGCAACACACCAAACTTGTTGATGAGCTCGAACATGCTCAGACCCAAACATAACTTCCTCTGGCTCTAGGTGATGAGTAGGCTATGACAGGAGTGTAGTGCATTCGAGGCTTACCTGAAGTCACTGTACGGGTGAATAATCCAGTTCCCCGCCGACTTGACTCGCTCCTGTTCCCTCTCCACCGCCTTTTGGCTTCCATACATGCGCAAGGAGAATTTGTTAACTCCTGGCTGTAGCATACTACTGAACTGGCGCTGCATGAAACTCGCCTGGCTGCCCCCAGCGTCGGTGTCCTCCGCGGCCGCCGCCACGATCGCCGGTCCATCCTCTGTCTTTTGGAAGGTAACGGAATTCCGCGGCTGTTGGGCCCCGGGGTGCGTTGCGCCGTGCACCGATGACGAGGCTTTCCGGCTGGGCGCGTTAGAGAAGGAGACTTTCGAGTCCTTTTTCTCAGGCACCCCACCGGAGACCGGGGTGTTGCCTCCGGCCGTGTCGCCCCCGTGGCCCAGCGTCAAAGACCCGACAGGTGTGGTCATCCCGTCCATGCTGGCAGTGCTGGAGTTACAGACGCCGGGCTTGCTGCCGTCCTCCGCCCGGCCCTGCTTGTCCGGCTTGGACATGATTGAACGGAGGCTCCCAGTCCCGGAGTCCCTCCGGCATTCCCCGTTTTTGTTGCATTTCATGCTGGAGGCTAGACCCGTGCTGGTGCTTCCATCACCTGGAGCATGCGTCGCCTCTACCGTGACCGCTACTACGGTAGTGTTCGCTCGCCCGTCCCCGCTTCTGACGGGCTCGTTTCGCGGGGCAGCATGTCCCGCCTGGCACGTCGTCGGAGCTGCAGACGGTTTGGTTGCTACGGCGGCGTCGGAGGAAGTGGCTGCTTGCTCCCCTTGCGCAGAAGGCAGCTCGTTGATGCTGGACCTCTTACGCGCCGTAGACGCGGCTCCCCCTCCTGGCGTAAAGTTTTTCATCCGGATGCTGCCTCCTCCACCTCCTCCACCACCGCCGCTGCTGCTGCCACCGGCTCGGCGCAGTCGCGGGTGCTGAAACTTCGACTCTTCTTCTCCATCGTCCGCCTCATCCATGCTGGCGTGATTTGCTGCGCCAAACTTAAATCTCTGGGCGGCTTGACCCCCTTTGTCTTCCGCCTTGGACTCCACGCAACTCTTGCTACTACTGCTGCTACTTGTGCAGTTGTTGCCAGAGACGCCCGGTGCTCCGAGCCGGGAGAATCCACCACCACTGGCCCCTTTCTTTCTCATGGGAACATCGGACACCGGCGAAATGTCATTGCTGTCCATGATATTGGGCATATCAAATTTTGCCTCCAATTATCTTTGCAGGAAACCAATCAGGGAGAAGGGAGGAAAACCAGAGAAGGAGTGAGAGGGAGGGAGGGAGAGAAAGAGAGGTAGAGAGCCACAGAGAGAGAGAGAGAGAAACAGAGAGATACGTGACTTCTTTGCAAACTACGATCTCCAGCTTTCTCTTCCTACAATGCACAACAATTGCTGAAATTACTGCCTGCACTTTGAACGCCGTTAAGCGCAATCTCAATTAACCTACATTATGAAAACACCTCTGCACCGGATGACCTCTGGTAAGGTAGCCTAATCTGTGCGAGCATGCAGGACCGGTGCCATTATTGCATGAAGCGCCCCTCTAAAGGAATTGGGCTTATGCATTTTCTAACGTGGTAGCTTGTGTCAAAAGACTCGTATTAGCACAGGGGAACACAGTCGCACTGATACGCAGTTATTGTAGCAGGTACAATGATGTCATTTTCATAGAGGGTGTTTTCAATGACAATTTCTCCTCAGTGATGTCAGTCACATCACACGCTGAAGCAGCGCCATCTAGCGTTTAAACGCCAGCCCCATACAGAGCAAGAGTCTTCGACAAACTGTGAGGTCAAGCAACACCTAAGACCTGTTGAATAGCATCAGTTTGGGATGACACAGTATCGTCACAGGAATATATGTCTGTATATAATGTTAGTTATATTCACTTGATCCTGCTCAGACTACTACTTACTTCTTACTCCTTACTCCTCAGACTCCTAAGTCATGAACACAGCTGTGCAGGATGTCATGTAAGGGTGAATGGTGTATTTGTTTGTTGCCATGGATAACCTGTGTACTAAAAGAGACTGATTAAAATAAGACTGATGACAAAGGCCATTTAAGTCCTCTGTTGTGCTGTGCTAACTCACTGCCAATGGCTAGCAGCACCGACATAATGGGACATTCCTCAGCAACAAGGCAGAGGAGTGAATAAGTTACTGGTAGCCTACTGTCTATAAAGATGGGATGAAAAATACCCTTCGGATGTGATTCACAGCGGCCATGATAGCCTGAATAAATAACTTTGTTCAGTTTATCAAGGTGTTCGCCATGGAAGAGGTCAAAGTCATCTAACCTGTGCAGTGGAAACATGAAACAACTATTTTATTTTATTTTTTTCTTTCTTATGAATCACACATTTTTACGTAGCTCACTTATCATAACACTAACTTGCTGTCCATGACAGAATGAGTTATTGAATGAGGGTATGAGCATAATGAGAAGATGAGAGTGATCAAAAGTCGAGGTAGCACTTCCAGCACCCCCCACCCCCTCCTCCATGAAGCACCTGTGTGTGTGTGTGTGTGTGTGGGGTTGGCTGGTGTGGGGTCGGCTCCAGAACTGAAGGGGCCGGGGGCCGGTAGCCTACCTGCAGAAGTAGGCAGCCTGTGCCAATGACAGCGGAAGGTTGCAGAAGCCTCTGAGATGATCCGCTAACGTCTCGCGCTCTCTCTCTCGCCGGGGAGGAGGATGAGAGGAGAGGGCATTCCTCCTCCTCTCCTCTCGGTCTCTGTCCCTCTCTGTCTTGTGTACCTTCAGCTGAGCAGGATGGAGCAGAGTCGCAAAAAAACCTTGACAGCACAGCCCCAGATCCAGTCCCTCTATCTCTCTCCCTCTAACTCTCTCTCTCTCTCTGCAGTAGCGGCTGCTGCTTGCCGGCTGCTGTCTCTTCCTGGTATGACACACAGGAGTTTGATGATGATGATGATGCTCTCTGCCTCATTTGCATTAAAGGT
This sequence comes from Alosa alosa, assembly GCF_017589495.1. Lineage (NCBI taxonomy): Eukaryota > Metazoa > Chordata > Actinopteri > Clupeiformes > Clupeidae > Alosa > Alosa alosa. The sequence continues at coordinate 29,504,819 of NC_063189.1, read as the reverse complement.
TCCGAGTTCCAGCCGGAGCTTGCTGTCTATCTCATGATTGGCTAAGAGCCAGCCCGTGGACCATCCTCTCCTCCTCTCTTCATCATCCTCTCTCTGTTCCTCCCCCCCTATACTTCGCTCTCTTTCCTCCTCCAGGCTCTCCTTTCTCCTCTCTCTCTCCTCCTCAGCCCATCAGAGAGCGTCTCTCATGCCCCAGGTCTGCCACTGACCCACTCACTCACTAGCCACACACCTGGCTGTAGCATAGGGGAAAAATCAAAGAGGAGGAGCGCTAGCCACACACCTGGCTGTAGCATAGGGGAAATCAAAGAGGAGGAGGTGAAGGAGGAGGTGACTCCCTAAAATAGCACATTCATCTGAAGAGTCAGTGATTCCAGGCTACAGTAATGAAACACAACAACCTTAAAAAAGATGGCACACAAGATGACAAAAGCAAGCACCGGTGTCCAAGATGATTTCTTACTTATTTATTTGGCTGATGCTTTTATCCAAAGCAACTTACATTTAGGTCAATTATTTAAGGGCCAGTCTCCCCAGAGCAATTCAGGATTGAGTGCCTTGCTCAAGGGTACTGAACCCAGAACTGTGCAGGTTACTAGCCCAGCCCACTCTACTGACACCCCTATTTCAGGTCCCTTAGTAGGGGGAAAATCTCCTTCAACCTGTCCAACATCTCTATGTGTCAGAGGATGGGTAAGAAGCAGCTGTGGGTTTGACTGTAATGAGTCTCAACAGGACTTCTGCCCTCGGTCTAGCCACAGCAGCCTGCCCTGTAAGCCACACACACATGTGGCAGTATCACTCACCAACACAAAGCATCACTTCCATACAGTATAAACTGGCTCTTATGTAAAGCCATCATGTGACCGGTGTTTGGCTGGTGTCATGGTTTTATGTAAAGCTATCATGATAGGTGTCATGGTGTGGGGGCAACACCCACACAGGAATGGATCAAAAATACCTCAAAATATAAAATACCCTCATTTGAAGTGTCTCAAAATAAATTACAAGTTACAGTAACAAAATACAGTAGCCACACCATGTATCAAAGTAAAATACTGTATTTTTATATTTTCAAAATCTTTAAAGGGAACATGAAATTACTTCCTACAAACCTTCCATATCTGTTTGTTTAATCTAGTCCTTCCTCAGTACAGATTAAGTGGGCAATGTTTGAGAGCAACTTTTCTCTGCCTACGACATGCCATAAATCTAACAGATCAACTATGCTGACCCGCCTGTTACATCTTGTAGCCTAAATACTGTATCAGAGATGTACTCAAAGTCACAAGCTTAAAGCAACTCAAAGCAGTTCTACTACCTTGAAATTCACTTCAAACTCATGGCACACTGGCATATAATATGGAGAATAAATTACCTGACATTGTCAGTGCATGCCCGGAATGCTTGATATTGCTTTAGGTGATACATGGGGCAACTTTTTGAGCAGGGCAACCACATAACCAGTTCCATGTGTTCCGATTGGATAATCATGTTAATTAGCCTATTGATGATTAAAGTTCTCAAGAAAAACAATTTGCCCAATATCAAAGGGAACATGCCAGAACAATAATACTCAGTAACATTGCCCAGCAACATTGCTCAGAAAGGTGCCTTGTGTACCATCAGCTTTGGAGGACGCACACCACAGTCAAAGCTGTTCAAAAGTTCTACCAAAAACAGGGAGGCAAACTTATAAGTGTGGGTGAACAAGTAACTATGTGGTTGAGTGAGTGTGGGTTGGTGTGAGAGAGGGAGTGTTGTGTGTGTGTGAACAACCTACATGTTATTCATCTTGCACTGGATCATCTTCTTAAAATTCAAAATTCTGATCACAAGTCTGGGCAAATTACTGTCAGCACCAGTCCGAGGCTATGTTCATTGTTTTGCACTAAATGTATTGGTTTTACCAAAAATATTTGCCAGTATTTTTAAACTACATAAATACACACCTATAAAGTAGAAAGTAAAATTTTCTTCAACCCAATAAAATACAAATGACAAAATACTACTTTGTATTTGAAATACAGTACATATTGAACACATTTCATAAATACTGCCCATCCCTGTACCCCCAGAAAAAATAACTACACACCCTCAGAGGCCACTAGAGGTCCAGTCCGCAATTCTCATCCAATCCACATTTTGTGAAATTCAGCAAATGGCTCCTAACTGAGTGTGCTGTCAATGGGAACGTTTCTGACTCGGGCCGAGACACATTATTCCAACTATACAGTAGTTACCACACTGTTTAACTATTGGAAACAGTCAAATTTGGTGGCATGTCCTGCCTATGCCCCTAGTATGTAAAAGTCTAATTTCATGACTTTTCCAACATTTTCAATGGACTTACCGAATTTGATGATTTCTCCAGGCCTGGAAAATGGTACTTTACAATTGCATGACTTTTCCAGGTTTTCCTTGACTGTGGGAACCCTTTCTACCTGAATTCTTGCATATGCAGGAGGATAACACATCAGCTCCTTCAGCACTACATCAGAGAGAAATGACTGCATGGATACCTAACTGTCAGACACACAGCACACCACTGCACTTTGGATCACCAACATGTCCATACCTGTTTTTTCCATGTTCATGAGGGGAACTTACACAATTCTACTTTCAGTTATTAGTTAGTTCATTACAAAAACTTCAGTTATCTTCTTGCATAGTAGAGTAAACGTACACACACAGACTCTCAGAATCTCCCGTACATTCTTAATTGACTTTATTATGGTTTATAAAACAATCACTAACTTTGAATAAGTTAAAAAAAGGAGATGAGAGAACATAAAATCACTGAATGTGCATGAGCGAATGAGGGATTAAGCCCAGTAGCGTTCCACCCTGGAACAAACTGGAGATCAAGCCAAGTACATGGTTTAGTGACTGACTAACCCCGATAAGTTAACTCGGCAGGACTAGTAAACCTTCCTAACAGAGGAGTCCTATGGGTTTATTTATTGCTAGCATAATGAAGCCATAGGGTTCTTCTAAGAAAAAGGTTTACCACTTACCAGTGACTGAGTTGGAAACTACACCGCTTGGAGAGGGCGGCTGAAGATCAAGGGTGGTGATTGGCTGGTGTAGAGCCAAACATCCAGTCGGAAGAAGGGGCAGGGTTAAGACTATGGCAAGGAGCTCAATCCACTCTGGTGATTGGCTGATTCTGTGAAATTGGCGAACCCAGAGAGCGTGGTCACAGCTGGATCGGAACCGGTGCTTAACTGGATCAGATCCGCCTGGCAGCGTGACACAGGAATACGGCCTTGCCCAATCACACAGGAAATGGCTGGAGTCCAGGCAACCTCATCCAATCAGAGAGAGGAAATGGCTGAAGTCCAGGCAGCCTCATCCAATCAGAGAGGAAATGGCTGGAGTCCAGGCAGCCTCATCCAATCAGAGAGGAAATGGCTTGAATTCATACAGCCTCATCCAATCAGAGAATGACGAGGTTTATACTGTATGACAAGGTGATCTGTGAGATGCACTTCTCTTTAGCAGTTTCATTTTTCTTTTTTCCATTAACACCTTGTTCTTCTTGGCGCTGTCAGTCATGTGCAAATAAATACTGAAGAGATAATACAAAACAAAACAAACAAACAAACAAAAAAACTCAATCTGCTCGGTGTGCGAGCTCCACTTTAGAGATATATTCTTGAGTCCAACAGCTCTTCAGAAAACCTGTTTATTTATTTTGTTTTTCGTTTCTTAAATAAATATGATTCTATGTATGTTCACATCTCCTCTCACACCCCCACAAACAGAACCCCCTAAAAACACTTAAGTTTGTCTCCGATAATGATTTGAGCCCCAGTGCTTCTCAGAGCGCAGTCCATATTGTGTTGTGTCGTGTTGTGTGGTTCCCTTGGCATTGCTCCTGGGCCACAGTGCCTCCTACAGTTCCTACAGTTGAGTTGGGTTGAGGTGCAGTAACTGCATTCAACTTCACATTCACTGTGGTTTGAGAAAGAAAAGATAGCGGCCCTAGGGGAGCTTAGGAGTAAAAGAGGGAATAAGGAAGGGTGGGGGGGGGGTGGGAAAGGGAAGGAAAATAAGAGGGGGGTTAAGGGAGTAAAATGAAGAGTCCCTCCCTCTGTGGAGTTGAGAGTTTGTTTTCCTGCATGTTGCTCCTGAGGGCTGAAGGAGGGGTAGGGGGGAATTGGCCTCGAGAGCCTGGGCTAACCAGGGCTGGTGCTCTGGACACCTTGATGCATGTGTGTGTGTTTGCATTAATGCCTTGCTATGTATGTGTTGTGTGTGTGTGTGTGTGTGTGTGTGTGTGTGTGTGTGTGTGTGTGTGTGTGTGTGTGTGTGTGTGTGTGTGTGTGTGTCTGTCCTGTTTTAGGAGTTGTTTGTGGCATTCTCATTGCTGGGGGAGCTGGAAGAGGAGGAGGAGGACGACGAAGGGGTGAAGTTCATTCCAGATAACCCAGGAGGATCCGTGGCTGTGTTCTGACCGCTCAGGCTCTTCCTGCATACTGGACACGTGTCATGCTGAGAGAGGGATGGAAAGAGAGAGAGAGAGAGAGAGAGAAAAGGGGGGGGAGAGAAACAGGGGCAGACAGATAAAGATCAGAGTAATTCAGATGAAAAAACACATAATTTACACTTCTCATTTCCATAACTCCACACACAGCAGCTCATTCATGCCCTGTGTAGCACTAACAGCAGGCCCTGCCACACCTGAGAGAGACAGAGAGAGAGAGAGAGCTTAAATTGCAGCAGATTACATAATGACCTGCCACAAAACCAGAGTGACATGTTAACATTTCAAAATCTTATGTTAGTGTTTTATGTACTAGTGTATATGCATTTCGATAAAATCAATATTTCAAGTATAAGGTAAGAGGTTTCCTTTTTTCCTATGGTTAACTTTCTTTTAGTTTTTGTTTTAGAAATATAAGTTTACGGTCATAAGTTTTCTTTTATTTCTGTAGATTAGAAAAAATTTAAGTCTTATTGTTGAAGTTTAGCAGTAAGTTTACTTTTCTTAGTTGCTGTTGTTTTTGTTTGTGTGTCTGCAAATTTGATTTTGAATTTGAGAGAGAGAGGGGGGGTGCACCTTTCCTCTCTTTACATCAGCAGGCTCACCCCGCCATTCCAGTCTTTTCTTGTCTTCTTTTCTTTTCTTCCATTCCTCTCCTCTCCTCTCCTCTCCTCTACTCCATCATTATTAGGGCTGTGTATTGGCAAGGACCTCACGATACGATATGCAATCACGATACATGAGGTCACGATACAATAGGGTCACGATACAATACATCACGATATATTGCGATAAAATACATATTGCGATATATTGCAATACGTCTTACCGAAACTGTAAAAAGAGCTGGAAACACAATTTGCTGTGTTTGCGTTTGTGATTGTTCAGCTGTCAAAAAGAAGCCTAGCGTCTTTTTCGATTATCCGTTTGTGATTGTTCAGCTGTCAAAAAACAGCGTGACGTAGGGGCGTTTTACCGCTAGAAGTTGAACATTTCTCAACTTTAAAAACAGCTCTGATATGCCTGCGGTGGCGTTTTAAATGAAGCCGAGGACTTAAACACGGTCTACTCCATAGGATTATAATGTAAAACGGACGCCAGCAGCCGCAGAAAAGAAAACGGCTAGTCTGAACATAGCTTAAGGCTGCACTTTCTGCCTGTTATTATTATTAATATGTAATCATTTGTAAAGCACTTTTGGTTAACCCTGTTCCGTAAAATATAATTGTTGGGGGCGCTGTGGCGCAACAGGCTACAGCGCCCATACCATGTACGGGTCCAAGTGCCCACGGGGACCCAGGTTCGAGTCCGGCCTGCGGTCATGTCCCAATCCCACCCCATCTCTCTCCAACTCCTTCCTGTCTATCTTCACTGTCCTATCCGAATAAAGGCAAAAAGCCCAAAAAATATACTTTAAAATATAAGTGCTATATAAATAAATTGACTTGATCTGTATTTAAATTTACATTCAGGCGACACAAACTTTACATCACATACACACACCTGCGGCCGTATCCTTACCTGTTCAAGCCAGGGTACTATGCAGTCGTTGTGGAAGAGGTGATTGCAGGGGAGCTGCCTGACGTTCTCTCCTTGGCCGTAGTCCTCTTTACATACCGGACACTCCAGTCCAGCACCTGGCACACGGCAGGGGGAGAGAGAGCTTGTCTGTGTTCTTTTGATTTATTCTATGCTATGCTAATGACACTATACTTTAGTAACATGGTACAAGAACTGTCCTGCGCCAATTAAGCTATCTGAATTACAGAGTGAGACTGAGACTTGAGCTGATCTGTGCGTGTGTGAGAAAGTGTGAGAGAGTGTGAGAGATGTGTTTGTGTGTGTATGTGCATGCGTGTGTGTGTGAATGTGTGCGTGCGTGCATATGTGTGTGTACTCACCCACGTGTTCCTGTGTGATCTGGATTGTGGGGAGGCTCTTGATCTTCTCCCTGTCAGCTGGCGGAGGCCCCGTGTTCTCACACACACACACACACAGAAACCACTGTGAGTATGAAACTGTGTCACCAAGCAGAAAACACACACTTATATAGGGCTTTCAGACATACGTGTAAGGCCGGAGGTTCTGCGGATGTTAAACGATTGGGCCGTATATCTGAACAACATAAACGGTCATATGAAAGTTCGAACTTAGCCGGATGTTGTTCTACTCCCCTCCTAGTATTTCCTCTGGACGTTATGTAAATGTGCTGTGTCTGAACGAAGCGTAGAACATGCGGTTAAAATGCACACCTAGTGACAGGGCGTGTTGATGACGTTTCTTTTGTGCGTCTATGTGGTGGGGGCACTTAAATCTGACTTAAGGCCATAAATGCCAGTGTCATGATTGGAGTGGCATAGTGCTGTCCAGAAAATCTCCGACCTGAAAAAATGCAGACATCCCGAAGCTACTGTCCATGAGGGCAGACAGCATTGTGATAGAACACGTGAAGGGAACGGCAAGAGACACGTTGATGTAGCCTACAACCGCATCGCAAGGCCAAAGGAATTCAAAAGACCAAATCATCATAAGCAGAAGGCGCTGAAAAGGCAGTAGCCTACAACGGCGTCGTTGACGACAATAACAGGAGTATTTAATAAATTGTTAGCCACCACGGTTTTCAGTTTTCTGTTCATTGATAGCCTTCTCATGGCCTCACTGCTGAGCCCGATATTGTTGAGAATAAATATGCCTAGAGAAAATGAAAACAAAGAAAACCCAATTTTGTTCCAAGCTCCTTCGTAAATGCAATATAGACACATGGGAAGAGGGTGCTTTTGGAAAAATAAACTATGAAAAAATGAACCACTTCACTGTTATGTTGGTATTTTGTTTGTTTAAAAACGTTGTAGGCTATATGATGGCCTTGAAGTCTTTGAGTTAGCATACTGAATTGGCTGGTAGCCTACCATAAAGTTTGTGCATGCTTTCTTGAACGGAAACCAGATTTGGGTTCCATAGCCAAGTAATTCTGCTACATAACGTTAAAAACAGATACATTTTTATTTGAAGCACACATACAAATACCGTAGGTCAGCTTCAAGTATGTGCACTTACGTGACTACTTCAAGTATTAGCCTATAAGCCTGAGGACTCACTTGTGTGATGATGGCATCTAGTCCATTGGCACCCCATGCGTAGTCCATTGGGTTGGAATGAAGCATGCCCCTGCAGATAGACAGATAGACAGACACACACACACACACACACACACACACACACACACACACACACACACACACACACACACACACACACACACACACACACACACACACACACACACACACACACACACACACATCAGCCCCCCAAAACCTGCTCTCATCTCTTTAACACCAAACACACAAACACCTCAGCATCCTATGAAAGCCTGCTCTCATCTCTTTAATACCAAACACCAGGGTAGGAATTTCACGGCGGCCACAACGGCCATGGCCCCTTGCGTTGGCCGTGATGCCCCTTTGAAAATCAGAGGTTTACAGGCCACGGTGGCCTTGGTGCCCCCATCTTTTAATATTCTGCTTTGCGTCCTACTAATAGCGATTTTTATTTAGCCTGTGGCCTGTCAAAATAATCTTAGCATTCACAGCGCCAAATGAATTTAGTCTTTTACAGTGGAGAAAGTGACAGCTAAGAAAGAAAGTGCGTCCAAATTCACCCATTCTTCTCAGTTGAACTACTTGCGAAGTAGCCTACTCATCATCACACAGACATCACAATTATCACATGCTCTTTCTCAGCTTTTAAACGATGTTAGCCGATAATTGCTGTGTTGAACGGTTCGCGAGAAAAGTAAATAATATAATTCAATTTAATCATACATTCTACTGAAGGTTTTGTGTCCATGATCTCCCTACCCATTCATCTCTTATACTTCACGAACCCTTCTTTTAACACATGACAAACCATATATCAGAATAAACAGCAGACCTTACCGAACACAAAGGTGTTAAGCAGTCCCCTGTACAGTTAGCCGTTCCAGAGTAATCCAGTTTTGAATTTGCAGTAAATTTAGACATGCATGGATGTCTCCAAATTTGGTCTTTAAGTTTTACAATGTGGTTAAATTGTTCCACATGATTTCATAACGGGCCAAATACAAAATAAATGTTACAAATATCGCCTAGATATTGGTAAACCAGAGGACAGCTGACTGAGTTTGTGAAAGTAGCCTTAATGATCACAAAATGCTAAGCATGCATCTAGGCTATTTGAGTTTCTTAAAGCTGAGCTGTGCTTAAATTGTTCAATACATGATTTCATAGCAGGCCAAATATAAAATAAATGTTATATACAGCCTAGATATCTGTAATTATTAGATGATCAGATGATTTACAGTTCCATGTAATATGTCATGTTTCATGTTTTTGTAATGTTTCATACAGTGATGCAGGTCTACTGCAGTGAATAGGCTAAATACAACTTTATCATTTTTATATGCTACTACTGTATAGTTAACTTTGGCCTTGGTGCCCTGACATGTGGCCTTTGTGCCCCCCACCAAATATGCACAACTGAAGGCCAAGTGGCCTTGCCCCCAGAATGGTGAAATTCCAAGCCTGCCAAACACACAAACACCTCAGCATTCTATGAAAGCCTGCTCTCATCTCTTTAATACCAAACACACAAACACCTCAGCATCCTATGAAAGCCTGCTCTCATCTCTTTAAATCCTCACCTCCATCTTAGCTTACTGTATCAACTGCTTTAAAACTAGCATTGTATGCAAACACAAAATTTGAAATGTTACAAGTTAACATGTATCTATTAAAAGGGACACCAGGCAACGTTTTCGTGTTAATTAATCATCTTCGTAAGTCGGTATATGGTTAAATGACTCATTACAGGGCGAATGAAGACTCTCTCGCCCGCCCCTACTGCCTGTAAGAAGTATATCCCACTTGCAAGTTTGGTGTATCCTATCCGCCGACCGAAGCAGGATCAGTTTACATCCTGCATACAGCACAGAGGCAGGCTAACGAAACGCTAGCGATTGTTGCAAACGTGTGTATAATGGCAGAGCCAGCGAAGAAGCAGCAAAAACCCTTGACGCAAAGAAAAGGAAAAGAGCTTCAGACCGAGGGAGGGGGAGTCTCATAGAGAAAAAGCATCAAGCTTGCCTGGTGTCCCTTTAACTAATTAAACAGTCTCTATGTGTAAGCAGTCCTGGTTTGTACAAGGGCACATACCATGGTCCCATGCCCATATTAGGCATAGCAGTTGGCGCGATGATTCCATTCACTAATTGCTGTATGATTCTGTAGGAAGAAAAACATATCCTGGTTAATATTCTGTCAGAAGAATTATCAATTGTGCTTTTCTGATCTGATTATGTTTTTAGCTTCTTAACTGCATAAACCTGAATGTAGCAGATAAGCCAGTGTAAAGCTTCAGAGCTGTTAGATAAAGCCATGTGTAGCATTCTTCATCACAGATTATTACACGCTCTTCAATATGCAGCAGAATGCACATTCAATGTTGGGCCTTCCCAACATTCGGAGGTCTGTTTTTTCTGTATAACAGACCACCGTCAAGGAAAATGGGTTTTATGTGTATATTCACATCATTCATATATCCTCTAGAGTGTACCACCCTCATGTTGCTTAGCTTACCCCTCTAGAGTGTACCCCTCTAGAGTGGACCACCCTCGTGTTGCTTAGCTTACCCCTCTAGAGTGGGCACACCCTCGTGCCCCCGTGACCCCTGTCTTCGTGGAACGTGTCGCCCGCGTGGTTGCCGGGCGCCGTAACGTTGCCTTGACGCCATCTCCCTTTCACGGCGGTTCTCAGCGTCGCGGTTGTCCTCCGGCGGTTGCAGACCTGGTGTGAGGCTGAAGCCATCGTCGAAGATGCCCAACGCAAACTGACCGTAGCCGTGTGGAAACGTAAACAAGTGCTGGTCCACATTCTGCCAAACAGACACAACATTAATACAAATACAAACCTAACATTAACAATGCTTTTATGATTGCTATTAATAATTACTAACACTATCTATCTTTAATAGCTATTACACATTACTGCTATTACTGAGGGCAGCCGTGGCCCACTGGTTAGCACTCTGGACTTGTAACCGGAGGGTTGCCGGTTCGAGCCCTGACCAGTGGGCCGCGGCTGCTTCACCTCACTGTGTGTTCACTGTGTGCTGTTTGTGTTTCACTAATTCACTGATTGGGTTAAATGCAGAGACCAAATTTCCCTCACGGGATCAAAAAAGTATATACACTTTTTCATTACATTACATTACATTACATTTAGCAGACACTTCTTGACCAAAGTGACTTACATATGTCAGCTATATTACATTGGATCACATTGTCCCCAGAGCAACTTGGGGTTAAGTGCCTTGCTCAAGGACACAACGGTGGAAGCCGGGAATTGAACCGACAACTTTCAGGCTACTGCACGCTAGCCCAGCTCCTTAACCATTACACTACCACCGCCCCTATTCATACATACTACTCTCAAAAGGATTAAAGATTACAGCTTCTACTACCAATACCATAATAACCACTACAACAACTACAAGTGGTACTGATAATCACTACACACTGGAATGCATAACAATACAGATCATGTACTTTCTAGATGGCTAAAACTCAAGGAGATCTTCCAGTGAAGACTCATGCCTTGTGCCAATAAAGTTCCCAAGGGCACAAGCTCTATATGGGGGGGCTCACCTCAAACGTGGGACGATTCTGCTCACTGCTAGAGGCTGTGGAGGAGGAGGAACCATTCTCAGCACTAGAAAGGAACCAAAGGGAGAGGATTAGTTCTCTTTAGGGGCTGATGGTCTCTGAGGAGTTTAGGTCTGAGAGCCTCTTGCAGAACAAGATGCAATAGACTACAGACTACACACAACAACTGCACTTCTTAACATGGTGCTCTGCAATAAACCTACAGATGCCAAGATCAATACTCTTTCATGTTGAATTTTATATTGTGTTGGATCAGAAGACCTTTTACTTGAATTTACAGGCTGCTTGGTTTTTATCATAGGTACAGTTGGAAAGGTTCAACTCAGTGTGACAGAACCTTCAGTATCTTTGAGTTCTAAATAAAGGTTATACTCATTTCACTGACTAAGCTGGTTTCATCCAGATATTTTGCTAAAGATGTTTGAAGCATTCCCAACATGTACAATGCGGAGCCAGAGATGGAAAAAAAAACAATGTGTGTGTGTCTAATTGAGGCTCTAGCAGGTGAATTAGCATGGTCAGAGCTTTTTGTGTTTCTGTGCCAAGAGGCTGACCACCTGAACAACTTCTTTTTTCACAGAGATCAAACACCTCAGTAACAACTCTGAAGCAAAGAACCCAGTGTAGGCAAGCAGTGCAATGCCTTTTTGGCTGCTGTATCTCTAACAACCTGTGCTACCCGTTGCTAAGCAACCCCCTAATGAGATGAGGATGCTGGCAGCGGTGGCAGTAGGTAGGCGCCTGTGAGGGCCAAATCCACTGCTTGACTTTCCCCCACTCTGACCTCAGAGCCCCTGTAGGGACACACTCTCCTTTCAGCCTCCCGGAGCATTTAAACAGCCCCCGTCTGACGATACAGGCATCTCTCCATCTAGAGCAGCCGAGGAAAACCGTGTAGAGGAAAGAGCAATGAAGCCCGAACAGTAGCCAACTGGTTCTGGTTCCAGTTCTGGCCCTGACGCGGCGATAACCTGGACTATGGTACTACCAGATCCATTGGTGTGCGTCTGTTTAAGTATGAGAGGACCCTGGAGGACCCTGTTGTGCCCCTTATTCCACCGATCCCGCTTCCTCCCACCCATTTTTAGCTGCTGTGAATGTAGAGCAAGGCCAGAGAGACCTGTGGGTTTACCTCGTCTCCTCAGGTAATTCCTCAATGAAACCTGATTCACATCGTGGACAGGTGTATTCCTAGAGAGAGGGCGAGAGAGAAACTACAGTAAATTCACAACAACAATATGATGTATCACTCAGATGGAAAAGAACAAGAAAATTCAATGTAGTATTATTAAAACATATTCAAGATTTATCCAATTACAGAACACAGTATAGCACCATGCCATGCCGAGGTCTGAACCCTCTATAGCAAGTACACAGGCGTGTGTTTGTATTAAGGCTTACACTACTGGGAAATACCAAGCTTGTGGGTTTTCCATGTCAAACTATGATGCCACGCTTACAGCTTTAGGCTTGTGATGTTACACAGCAGACAACAGGGAAGCCACTGAGAAGAGGAACCCTGGGAAGTCAAGAGCTAAGAAGTGGGTTTCTGGCGCGGAGCACCTGAATAAGAGGACTCACTGCATGCATAACAAAAGCAAGGTGTTTTCGGTAAAATTCCTATAGTAGTGCCACCTGAGTCCCACGCGAGCTCGTTCAGTGAGGTCTGAGCTCATTCTAGAGCCTTTAGAAACAATGACGGGGCCTAGAGACCGCCACACGGGGAGTTTTAAACGGACAGTGGTATTGACAGTATTGTTTACATACCTCACGCACATTGTTGTGATACTGAATAGTGTCACTGGGGTGATGCTGTGACAACGTATTAGAAAAAACAGCCCATGTCTTGCAGTGCAGTTTTGTCAATTTGGCTCAGACACTACTGGAAACGGGTATAGATTATTCCGTGAACGATGCTTGAGCCATGACTTCAGGGGCTAACGCAACTATGAACCAGTGGAAAGATAATAGATTATTTGCTGTAAGTGAGGCTACACACAGCTAACAGCATGAGCATGCTGGAAGCTGAAGACTATGGACTGCTTGCCATGGATCGCTTATGTTGCTGCTCATTGTTTATTCCCACCTTTAGGTTAACTTGCATACGATAAATCACACCTTGGTCACAGTCATGCTAGTAGCCATGTTAACTTTGGTTGCAGCAACCAACTACCATAACAGCCAACATCTTCACAACCCATTCAACATTGAGCACAACATAGCTTGCTAACAAACAGATGTTAAGTTAGCTTGATGATCCGTTATACTGAACATGGGCAAGTAACTAGCTGACTGACATATGTGTAGCGTGACACACACTCTCTATCAAGTTCACCAGCATTTAGCCTACATCTCACTAAGTATGACTCGTTGCCAGTGAGGGATTTTCGGATGTCAGCTTGTGAAGTTAGCTCACTAGCTACTGCCTGCCAAACGTAACGTTAGCTAACGTTAGTGGTGGTGGCAAACACCAACGTTTAACCATCACTGCCAAGAGAAAGCTGTTGTCCTGTACAGGTGTCAAATTATGTCCCTGCCACAGAAATGTTTCAATTTTACATTCCAAGCGAGGCGGTAGTGCACACCACAAAACTATTGGGGTAACCCAACGTAACCTAGGTTGGTTAAGAAGTCTGGTCAGCTCGCTAACTACGTTGTATGCAGTCTGGCAGCTACTGTCGAGAGCAGCCTCCGACACCTTATCATGGGTGAATTAAGGCATAACGTCTTATCTCCTGTCTATTCTCAAGGCATTTCAGGATTCCGGAGAGAGCTGCCAAATATTGTTTCTTACCGGGAGACGTGGACTAATCTCTTCCGAGCATCGGTGACAGAAAAACCGGCAGGGCCGTGGGGGAGCTTCCGCCATCTTCTGATACACTGCGGGACTCAAATCGAGATACAGCCAGTACGGGTCACGGGAAGGGACATAAACCACACACAAAGACACAGTATGCGGGAGCTGCGTTCTAACCTGTTCTAACGCGTGCATAAAGCAATACACATTTTAGATCGTCTATTTTTTGCTCAAAGCTCATAAGGGCTTGGCATTTAATGCATTCATTCCACTACACGTGTAACAATTTCTTATTTTGATTTAAACGTTTAAAACGTGTTTTCTTTCCACGCATGAAATGTGTCCAACTGCCCCACACATTCACAAAATATAGTGTTATGAAACGGTGATGTTCGTCATTTTCCAGTTTGTTCTAAGCATGAACCAGATATGTAGGTAGGTAGAGTTGTACGGCTGTGACATGAATCATCGTTGTGTTGTAGCGCCACCACCTGGTCAAATGTATTTTTGGTGTTCCGGAAGACGGTGGTAGAGACCGGAAAAAGATTCCGCTGCGTGTCTTTGTAACAGCGATGGACTCGAATGACCCAGGTAAATGGTACAGCAAATTCGCCATTTAAACGGAGACCATGTTCACACAGATTTACCAAAAACATCTTCGCGTGGTACATCAGGTAGTTCAGGCCGTGCAACAGCTGTGTATTAATTACTTAATACGCAGGCAAAAAGCTAGGATAAGTTACGTTAGAGGTAGGCTAACGTTACTGCCAAAGCCTGGTCAGTTTGCTACAGGGTTTGCTACCTGTGGCTAATCGTTGTTCCCTAGCAACATCGAATATCTATTTTATCTGAATACTATCGACACATTTTACTGATAGAGTATCTCATATCGATCAAACGGTGAATGCAACTCGTACAGAAAGGAGAAAAAAACACAGAGACGGAATGGATTAACCTTACTATGTGCCAAGTTAGCCTGCTATGGCAACTTGAGCTAAAAACAAGATTGACGTTAACATTAATCATATACGTGGGTCAGCCTGCAGTCCCCTGACCTCTTCTGCAAAATAAGGAAATGTGATGTTTTCTGAGCAAACTTTGTTGTCGTTGAAAATGATATATCTAGCATAAGTGCAGGATGGTAGGAATAACAAAGATTTATGAAGGGGTCTGACTGGGTGTAGAGTGCACTGGCAAGGGGAAGTTAGTTATCAAATCGTCCTAGGTCTAATGTTTAGGCTAGATTTCTTCAGGGGAATTTGCTGATGTTCTGCACAGTTAGCCCAATCCAATAATGGGTTAATCACAATTGCTTTACGTTTATAGCCACAATTGGCCTTTCAAACGGTACGGTCTGAATATATATGCATAGGGTTGACCATTGACTCATCTCTAAACATGTCATGTGGGACATTCAAGGTCTCAACAAATGTCAAATAAACACATCAGAAAACCAGAGGCAGAGCTCAGAAGTCTTTGTGCTGGGTGAGGTGGTAAGTTCAGTTCTGCCCATCATTATTACCAGACTCCGAGTCCACTCAGTCAGGACTGTTTGAACAGAAAGCACAAGTCACATCTGATTTAAGAGCATTCAGAGCGAGCATTCAAGGTCATCCTGGCCTGTAAGAGCTGAAATGAGTATGGGTGTGATGCCTGTGTTGTCTGGCGATCAATTGGACATAAAATGGGACTGCAGCCATAGTGTCTCGTCTCTTGCAGAGAACTACACGTGGAAGAGCAAGATGAGTGCAAACATCAGGCGTCAGGAGGAGCTGATTGCTCAGAAGAAGAGGGAGATTGAGGCCAAGATGGCCGAACAAGCCAAAAGGAACCTACCTGCCCCCGCTAAGCCCCTTCCGGTTCCCAGGTGGGGTTGAGGAGGATCGGGGAGCTGGGTCTCCGGGGTGGGAGTGATGAGATGGTTATGTATTTTAGTGTTTTAGCATTAAAGTTGTGAGGTTATCTTTAGAAATGACCTGAAATAATAACATAATATGTAGATGTACATATATGTTGGTGTAACTGTTTTGAAATACCCAATAGTTCTGTGTTGCCCAGGTTTCCGCTAAAATGAACACGGTTTTGCCTGTGCTTTGGGCAGTGCTCACTTTTACTACTATGTCCCTCAAGAGACGCTTTATCCAATTCATGTAAGGCGACAGTAGACTAAATTCATGGACATGATGGTATGTTTAAGACAACACGAGACTACCCAAATTCTACACACACTCCCTTTAATGTGTTATGTTGGGTTGGCGTGTTTTCTGTTGTCAGCATTCCTAGCCCACAGGGATCCACATCCAATAAGTTTGTGAACGATGGCAGCTTCCTGCAGCAGTTCATGAAGATGCAGAAGGATAAACCCAGCAGCGACTCAGGTGAGACATCGGAACAGCTAGTGGAGCTCACATGGTCTGATATTCTTAGCATTAGTTATAGCCTGTTTTTTTCCCAAGGGTTTCTCACCTTTAGATTGTGTGGAACATGTGGTCTAACACCCCTCCCACCCCCCTCCAGGCTCCAACAATGTGGCCAAGGCCCCCTCTCTGTCCTCCAGCCCAGCGGCCCCCTCCACACCCGGCCCGGCGTCCGGCGGGCCACCGAAAAAGCACATCCTGATCGGGAAGCGTCCTGGCCTCGGCATCAGCAGCATGCTGAAGAGCTACACGCAGGCCAAGAAGGCGCCGACGCGGCCGCCCAAGCCCAGCGTCTTCACTGAGGACGACGACGAGGGCGACGAGGCGGACCACGAGAGCATGGACGTGCACTTCCTGGAGCTGAAAGGTAACCACCTCCGATGCCCGCTGGTGGCCCGCACGCCGTGGCCCCTGCCCTTTGTCCTAATGGGCTGACCTGAAGTGTGCGGTTAGTGCGGCCAGTCGGTCGGTCAGTCTGTGGTCAGTCTGTCGGTGGGTCGGCGCGTGGCTGGGTACTGATAGCCTGCTTAAAGTTTCCCCCCCAGAGGACCAGGACCTGCGGTGCATCATGGACAAGCTGGCCGGCTTCGTGGCCGAGGGAGGGGCCGAGCTGGAGCGCAAGGCCATGGAGGACTACAAGGACAACCCGCTCTTCACGTGAGTCGCACACACACACACACACATTAGGACAGCCCGCTCTTCACGTGAGTCACAC
This sequence comes from Alosa alosa, assembly GCF_017589495.1. Lineage (NCBI taxonomy): Eukaryota > Metazoa > Chordata > Actinopteri > Clupeiformes > Clupeidae > Alosa > Alosa alosa. Next base: position 29,487,701 of record NC_063189.1, on the reverse strand, counting down.
ACACGTACACACTCACACTCATACTATTCGACGCACGCACACTCACACATACATACATACATACATACGCAAGGACAACCCTTGCACGCATGCACACACACACAGACACAAGGACAACACTAATTTATGTGAGTCACATACATACACAAGTAAGAACAATGCCCTCTTCATGCAAGTGTTGTTACACGCACACACAAACACAAGGACAAACCCCTCTTCTCGCATGCACGCATGCATATACACCAAAGGACAAATGTAGTGGGCTGTATGAGTCTCCTACTCATCTTGTACTGTCTTCCATGTGTTGTTTGAGCATCCACAACCTCTAATACTTCAGTAGCTTCTCATGGAGAATAACACTCTATCTCTCTCCCTCCCCCCTTCTCTCTCTCCCTCCCTCTCACTTTTGACCCGTCTGCTGCAGGTTCCTGCAGGATAAAAACAGCCGAGAGTATCTATACTACAGGAAGCGCGTGGCCGAGATCAGGAGGGACACCCCCAGACCTGAGCCCGCCCCTACACACGCAACACACACTCGTGGTAAGACACAAACACACACACACACACACACACAAAACCCAACCCTGAAGCTCCTCCTGCACGCACAACACAGGGCAGCTGTGGCCTACTGGTTAGCACTTCGGACTTGAAACCGGAGGGTTGCCGGTTTGAACCCTGACCAGTAGGCACGGCTGAAGTGCCCTTGAGCAAGGCACCTAACCCCTCACTGCTCCCTGAGCTCCGCTGTTGTTGCAGGCAGCTCACTGCGCCGGGATTAGTGTGTGCTTCACCTCACTGTGTGTTCACTGTGTGCTGAGTGTGTTTCACTAATTCACGGATTGGGATAAATGCAGAGACAAAATTTCCCTCATGGGATCAAAAGAGTATACTTATATATATATTTTTTATTTTACGTTTTATTTAACCAGGCAGATTATTAAGAACAAGTTCTTATTTACAGTGATGCTGTAGACATAACACACACACACACACATTTTAATTCCTTTTTTTGGATGTTAACACAGAGGAATAATTTACAGATCCAAACATTGATGTATGTTACAAGATTTAGATCAAACACAGAATGCATTGTGCTATTTTAATTCTTTCTGTACTAGTCATTATGGGTAAACATGGCATCGCCGTCTCCAGATGGATGCACTACTACACTACCTATAACACAAACCCAAACCTTAGACTCCTCCTGCACACACAAGACACTCATGGTAAGACACTATCATGTAGTGGATGTGACACAAGCTAACACACACACACACACACACACACACCATCATGCATAAAGCCACACAATTAACATTTTCTCTTGAAAGGTATCGAGGCAACAGAAATAGAAAGTTTGTTTTCTCATTCGTCTTCTCGAATTGTGGCTATACCAGTAAAGAGTTGTACTAGTTTGAGTTGTGCTAGTGCCAATTTGCCTGATTCCTTAACCATTGCTGCGGCATATCAGCCAGGAGCGCTGCCACACATTCCATAACTATTTTTAACCAGAATTAGAGAATGTCTCTGACATTGCCCAGGAGGCCCGGAATTGCACTATGTAATATTGTTATTTTGACTCATTTCGCGGGAGGTCGCGCCCCCCGTAGCGCTAAATGGGCACCCAGTGTGTTGAAAATAGGCGGAATGGGGGAATTGCTCCACTTTACGTGGCTGTCTGTCTGGCTGGCTGTGCGACTGTGTGTGCCCTGTGACTGTGAGTGGTTAGGGCCCTCCTCCTCCCTTGTTGGGCACCAGTACTAACACACTGACGTGCTGCTTAAAGTCTCGTCCTCAGTGGCGGGCGAGACGCGGGAGGTGGCGGAGAAGCTGGCCCGGTTCGTGGCTGACGGCGGCCCAGAGGTGGAGGCCATGGCAGCACAGCACAACCGGGACAACCCTGCGTTCAGGTGACACACACACACACACACACACACACACACACACACACACACACAGCACAACCGGGACAACCTCGCATTCAGGTGAGACAGGCGCACACACACACACACACACACACACACACAGCACAACCAGGACAACCTCGCATTCAGGTGAGACAGGCGCACACACACACACACACACCCAGCCACACACACTACAACCTGAACCACCCCACATTCAGGGGAGACAGGCGCAAACACACACACTTTCAGCACAAACCTGCGTTCAGGTGAACTCACACACACAGCACAACCGGGACAACCTCGCATTCAGGTGAGACAGGCGCCACACACACACACACACACACACACACACACACACACACACACACACACACCCAGCCACACACACTACAACCTGAACCACCCCACATTCAGGGGAGACAGGCGCAAACACACACACTTTCAGCACAAACCTGCGTTCAGGTGAACACACACACACACACACACACACACACACACCATCTGTACAGTAACACACATGCTCACTTATTCATTTTCTCACTCTCTCGCATGCATCACACACACATGCACTTTTATTCTCATCCACACACTTTTGCACAGTTCAACGCATTCACTTGTACACTGTACAAATCCTACACACATTCATACCTGTACACAACACAGATAGTGTGGCTGTTGTGTTGACCCCCGCTGCCCTCCTCCCCATGTCCTGTGTGCATAGCTTCCTGTATGAGCCCCAGAGTGCGGCCTATAAGTTCTATCGGCAGAAGGTGGAGGAATTCCAGAGGACAGGAGACCCCCCCAGCCCCACCTCTCCTTCCCCCACCCGCAACTCTGCTCCCGGGGCCCCCAGAGCCCCAGCACAGGCCTCCCCTCCCCAGCACTCTGCTCCCAGCCACGAGGCCCCTGGTGCCGCAGGAGCCCCCGCCACCAAACGCAAACGCAAGAGCCGTTGGGGCGCCGAGGATGACAAGGTGGACCTGCCCATCCCCCCCATCATCGCTCCTACCGCCATCGTCGACACAGAGCCCGACATGCCAGCACTGTCCGGTAACTCACAGCACACACGCACACACACATTAAACATGCGGTTGGGGTTATGTCAACTTTATAGATTACAATTATTTGACCTTCTATTGCTTTTTCCATATATGGCTTGTAGTTGGTAATAGATGACTTGTAGACTAAGATTGCACATTTTTGAGGATGTGTGCGTACACTGATTCATATATCCTGTGTGTGTGTGTGTGTGTTTGTGTGTGTGAACTTTAGCTCAGGAGCTAGCAGGACTGGGTTATAAGAAGGGCAAGCCGGTAGGCCTGGTGGGCGTGACTGAACTCTCTGAGGACCAGAAGAAACAGCTGAAGGAGCAACAGGAGGTACCCAACCAATCACAATGCAACTGTCTCTCAAACAGCCAACCACAACACTGCAATCTCTCAAACAGTCATTAACATTACAGCAATCTCCCATACAACCAATCACAACACAGCAATCACCCAAACAGCCAATCATAACACAGGAATATCCCAAACAGCCAACTACAATGCAGGAATCTCTCCAAAACAGCCAATGACAACACAGGAATCTCCCAAACAGCCAACTACACTGCAGGGTTCTCTCTTCATACACCCATCACAAAACATCAGGCCAGCAGAGGAAAGCTCAGGGGCCTGTACTACGAAGGGAGCTTAACCTACCCAGATGTAACCCAGGGTTACTTTGTTAAACCGGGGTTGACAAAACCTGGTTATCATAAGTGGTGTTAATCGGTACTATGACGCTGATTAAGAAGTTGATTTGTTGAACCGGGGTTAACCTAATTGAGTTTGTCGCTGCTCACATAAAAGGGCGGGTTGCAGCGCAAGTCACCACTTTCAATGATGACGCGATCACCTTATTTTACGGACGAGGAATGCACAATTATTGTGACAAGTTACGAGGAATTAAAACTCACTCTACGACAAAAATCAAATACGTCGGCAGCCAACAAAGCAAGGCAAGACTGTTGGCAACGTATTGCAGATCGGGTAGCCTAAATGCCTAAAAGTAAAGTTTTATTTCCACATGTTCTTCAAATATGTGTTACGGAGGATTAATAGCTTGCGGAATGTCTGAAATGAGTTGAAATAATTAAATTGCCTATTTTGAGTTCATAAAAAGGACTACAGATGCAACACAATTCAGAAGTGGGCATATAGATTACAGTAATAAGGATAATTGAATGTTTAACCCTTAGAACCCGATTGATGCAAAGTGCGTCAAAAAACACACCCTTTTTTCTCTGTTATATTGCTTTGCGACTGTTCATCGCAGCGAGATGAAACCTTGCATGACAGAGAAGAAGTGGGGCTTTCCAAAGAGACTACGCACTTGTCTGAACGATCTAGTATGAAAATGTAAAAGAAATCATGAAATTAAATCAAATTGCATCATATTTACAGTCTATACTTCTCTGCGTTCACCTGCGCACCCATTACTCTCGTTTGAATTACTCGCGAACCTGTGATCGCATAGATATGGCAAGCATATCTGATAAAAGAGGAGACACAGGGCTATCCGTTGGTACCATGTATATCAATCTTTCTGGCTTATAAAAACAGACAAAGTGACTGCAAAATATTAACGTCATGTACACAAACCAACGCTGCACACCCATTACTCTCGTTTGAATTACTCGCGGACCTGTGATCGGATAGAAATGCCACGCATGTCAGATGAAAGAGGAGACACAGAGCTATCATTTGATACAAAGTACATCCTTCTGGGTTATAAAACAGACGAAGTGACAGCAAAATAATAACTTAATATAGCTGGACTTACCCCACGTTTTTGTCTGTTTTTGTGGCAAAGTATGTTTATAATCCAACGCTATCGTGTGTTTCTCTATGGCAAAGCATGTTCATAATCCGGTTTTGAGATCCTAGCAAATTCCTGCATGGCATCTAATTCAAGGCTCACATTGCATCCCAATTTGTTCAACAAAGAAACACCTTTTTTGCCTTTACTTTGTTCATGGAAATGCAGTAAAAAGTTGAGAATCATTATGAGTGCTGATAGTATTATTTTACTACCATATTTCTCTTCAGACTCAGGACGATGGAAAATCAGGATCCAGGCTTTTATTCTTTTCAATGAGGGGCCAGTGCCCCTCAAGGGAGAGATGGCATGTTTGTGTCACCCCATCATGGGTTTCACCAGATTCTCTAACTACACAGAGGTGTATACTAAATTTATGTTGCAAACAAAAGAAGGAGTGACCTACTAGTATGAATATGCAATGTAAAGGTGTGGTGTGTGGGGACGTGGCCTTTTGGTGCCAAGTCTGTTCAGCTTCTATTGTCTTTTAAATTAAAACTACCTTTACTACTTTCCTGGGGAGTTTCTCAGAGGCCTGACCCCTCACTGTGTCTACAAACATTAACATTTCACACCTGGTGATAAGCAAAAGGCCTCTAGACAGGCTTTCATTGAATTCTAATCATTCAAGGATAAACAATGGATACATTGCATACAGACCAAAGACACACACAGGGTACACATGGGTACAAAAATCACAAATGACCATAAGAACTACACAGTATGTACAGAAATGAGTCTGATTCACAACACTTTCAGTGTATACACCATAGGCACACATGCTAACACGCAAACTTGGGTCAAGTCAGGTCAGATCAGTTCGTGTCACAGATATGGAGCGCAGAAAGGTCATTTTTCATCACTAAATAAAAAATGGCATTTATTTCCGTAAATCACACACCACATATTTCTGTAAATTGCTCAGCCCCAGAGTATCCCTCCAACATGGCAAGTATATTGCCTGATTCAGGACAGTCTGCCCGACACACACATGAAATGCATGTAGAGCTATGAGCTTGCTGTGGTGAGCTACAGGTCAAAATATAAGATTTTTTATAATACGCTTTTTATATTTTAATTATTTAAAAATCAAAATAAAATCAATGCTAGTACTAATACATGAAATGGTGGCTGGATGGCCTAGACTCTGCTGAAAAAAACAATATATAATATGTGTGTGTGACACTTACAATGACCAGAATAAATCCTTATGAATAAAGGTAGTGAAAATGCCCTAAAAAAAGCTTAGGGTTCTAAGGGTTAAGTAGCCCCCATTGACTGATTTAGTGTATGCCTAATCCTGTGAACATTTCAGATGCAACACCAGTGCCAAACGCACATGGCAGCAGGTGAAAATGAAACACAAAAACATTATTCAGAATAGTAGGTTTATACATTTATAGCCTGTGTAGAACTCGGCTCAGAAAATATTGTTTAATTATCTAAACTAGTTTTATAGAGTGTCTGGACCAGTTCTATCAGAAGATTTCTATGTTAGACTGCTGGAGGTAGAAGGTTGCAATGCAATGACTCAGAACACGTGGATGGTATACTAGTACGTTTCTGTATTGTATTTAAATATAAAAGGTGAATTGTATTAAATAGGCAGTGCAAATAGTACAAATATTACATCAATAACAAATATAAATAACAAAATAAATAAATCACAAAATGTGCAAAACCATTCAATAGTAATATACAAATATCATCAATTCATAAATCTTACCGTAGTAAAACAGGTCTATCCTAAGTTGGGTGCACCCTCTAAGCTACTGTAAGTTTGTTACATAAAGAAAATGACGTTGACCCATGTGTGAACCCTCAGTCAGACAAGTCCTACTGATTAGCTCTGAAGCACAGCTGAGGTTGTCTAGCAGCCATCAGATGTGGACTGGAGCCAGCCATGGGCATGAACTCTAGCCCAGCTAAAGCCTGAAAAGGAACAGGAAGTAGCTCTGCAGTCTGACCCTCATATGTTTTGATCTATTACTGATATTGTATCAGTGTGTCTAGTTTTCTTCTATATCTAAATCTTCTATATTTCTTTCTGATTGTGTAGCCTATTTTCTGCTGTGTGTGTGTGTGTGTGTGTGTAAAAATCAGATGCAGGAGATGTTTGACATGATCATGAAGCATAAGAGGGCGATGCAGGAGATGCAGATGATGTGGGAAAAGGCCGTGCGGGACCACCAGCACGAGTACGACAGCGACGAGGAGGTGGACACACACTCGGGCACCTGGGAGCATCGCCTGCGCAAGATGGAGATGGAGAAGACGCGTGGTAAGATGTGTGTGTGTGTGTGTGTGTGTGTGTGTGTGTGTGTGTTTGTGTCAGTCAGTCAGTCAGGGAGAGGGTGTATGTGGGTGTGCAGTTAGATGGTGGAGTGTGTTTCTGTGAGTCCTTTTCTGTGTGTTTTGCCTGTGGGATGTATAGTGTGCCAATGCTACCCATGGTGACTTCCTTCTCCTTATCCAGCTATTTCACTGCTATTTGTTCTAAAAAGTTGAATCCATACATAATCCATGGTTGGATACCATACATGCCATTTAGCAGATTTCTTTAGCAGGTCTGGGCTGGTATTTCATCACTGATCGCTGATATATTGTCTTACTGCAGAGTGGGCGGAGTCGCTGACGGAGATGGGCAAGGGGAAGCATTTCATTGGTGACTTCCTCCCACCAGACGAGCTGGAGAAGTTCATGGAGACGTTCAAAGCTCTGAAGGTGAGGCAGGGCTGGCCCTCTGATCTCAACATCTTCTGGCTTTGTGCTCATCAGCTTTTAAGATAAACCATCAAGACAAATTCTGCAACTCCAGTCAGCAGTATTGTGGGTTGTGCTTAAGACATTCTGAAATCATGAAACTCTATCTCTGTATTGTGTGTGTGTGTGTGTGTGTGTGTGTGTGTGTGTGTGTGTGTGTGTTTGCGTTTGCGTGTTGGCAGGAGGGTCGTGACCCAGACTACTCGGAGTACAAGGAGTTCAAGCTGACGGTGGAGAACCTCGGTTTCCAGATGTTGATGAAAATGGGCTGGAAGGAGGGCGACGGCCTGGGCTCGGAGGGGCAGGGCATCAAGGCCCCTGTGCACAGGTGCAGTGGACACCTAACCCTGGGGTGGGGTGGGGTGGGGTTGGGTTGGGTGGGATGGGGTGGGGTGGGGTGGTTAGCATGCTGCTGTACCATTGGAGGCACTGGAGTAAAGGATGTATACTGTTAGGTGCACTACGCTTGACTAAACTATATTTACCAGAATATTTTTCTGTGTCTGTGTCCACTGCAGGGGCACCACAGCTGTGGACGGTGCAGGCTTTGGTGTGGACCGGCCGGCTGAGCTCTCTAAAAACGATGACGAGTATGACGCGTTCCGCAAGAGGATGATGCTGGCTTACCGCTTCCGACCCAACCCTCTGGTGAGCAGCGCTGGCTTATGCGCACACACACACACACACACACACACACACACACACATCCAGAGCCCAGCATCAGGCCCAACAGCAGCCAGCACAGGGCCGGATCGGGCCCACACCTGAACACCTGTTTTTTGTTATTGATTGCTTTGTGATATGTGTATTAACTGAAAGGAGTCAGATGGTGTCTGATTTGTGGTGAGAGGCTCCATTTTAAATCAGTGTGTTAGAAGTGTAAGTGAATGGAACATGGCACCAAGGCATTCCAACAGTCTGTGGAGATGCAGCCATTTTAACTAATCTAATTGTCTCTCACTCTCTGTGTCTTTCTTCTAGAACAATCCGCGCCGGCCGTACTACTGAGGACGCCATTGATTTCACTCAACTGTAATTCCTCTGTGTCATGTGTCTCTGTCTCTACAAGCATAGGGAAGGCTATGGCCCATCTGAATGATTCACTGGATTGTCAGATTTTTGTAAGACTAGACTTTTTTTTTTTACTGTGCTAGGCATCCATGCGTCTCTGCGGTGTTTTGAAGTGGGAAGAGCTCTGGTGCTTAACAGTCTGTGCATCAGGAGAGGTGGGGACACTCTGTAGACCTGAAAGACAGGTTATTGTGTGTGTGTGTGTGTGTGTGATGTGAGAAGAGCTGTGCACATTGGTTCCTCAAAGCTTTCACAGGCGTCTACCATGTTTTCCACCGTTCTGGATGCCATAGTGCCCTTGTGGGTTTTTAGCCTCAGTGACCAAGTTGTTTTATCTGTTTCCTAGTTTGGTTTCCTTTTGTAATTGTCTACAGTCTTCTGAAGTGGACCTCAAGTGGGCTGTTGTGGTGTGGGCCTGTGTTTGTCCAGAGACATGTTAAAACTGACAACCTCCAAAGCTCCACTTTTAATAAAAACCAAACTGGATCAACTGTTTTCCCACAATCCATTGCTGCTTTAATGTTTTGTTGTTTGTTTTAATTGTTTAAATTGTTTCAGTTTAAAACGTCCATGACCGTGAAGTCTTTGGTCTCTATTGTTTTCACACACACACACACAGCATAATAAGTGAGATGGAGGTACTCAATCAACCACAAGCGGTTAGCTGCTGCCTTGTATGGGTGTATAGGCATTGGGCACTCAGCCTACCCATGGTCATCTCATCTCATCTCCAGCTCTGTAGTGGATCTGTGGTGGTCAATCAACCCAAACGGTCATCTCTCCAGCCCTGTTGTAGTTTCAGTCAACCCTAACGGTCATTTCTCTCTTTTGACTCAGAAGGGAATATCCACGGACAGACACGGCGCCCCAAACCCAGATCCCTAAGCTCACCTCTTTGTGTGCTCATGATGAATGCCTTGGCATTGGATGCAAACTGCTCTCCTGTTTTAAAACCATTAAACTGAGCCGCTGTCCCTAGAGACCTGCGGTGAGTGTGTCTCTCGCCTCGACCGGTCCATCTGTCCGAGGTAAATATAGACGCAGCGCTCATCGCGCCTGCCTGTGCTTGGCACAGACCCACCGTGGCCTCCATGGAGACGCGTTGGCACCCCATAGGCCTTTGGCTAGAAGGAGTGAGGGCAACACAGTGGCCCTTAGCCATGGGAACGCAGTGGCCCTTAGCAACGGGAATGCAGTGGCCCTTAGCAACGTTACATTGTGCCAATCCTGTGGTGTGTTGTGATCTCACTGCTGGAGGTTGGTGTTGTAAAGCCTTGCACATGTACAGTTCTGCCCGAAATAGATGCCCGAGTTACGAAGTTCCCAAAAAGCGTTGAAATATGGGCGCCGAGTGAAGGGACGCCTAAAAGGACTTTGGGGGAATGCAGTAGCCCTTAGCAACGGGAATGCAGTGGGCTTACGGGAAAATAATAGCCTCAGCCAGACTCTGATTGGCGCATTCTCTTCACCCCTTCTGCCATGCTGAAATATCCAAACTATTGCTATGCACTGATTCTGCTCTGCCAAGGAAATGTGAGGATTCCAGTATCTTTCTGCCAGGGTAATGAAGTTAAGCTATGCACCAGCACTGTCTGTCTACATCAGAAGTCCTGATGACGTTTAGGCAGGTATCCAAATGATTCCTCATAGTTTGGATTGGCGTTTCGACATCTGCAACTCCAAAGGTCAAGCTGGTCTGTACCAGTCACACAATCCAACCAGGTCTAATCAAGCTCCAACACCTGTCCACACAGCATGGGGCATACCACAAAGCAAGATAATTGGCTTGAGCAGGTAACTTCAGGACAACCCTGATCTCAAAAGAACATGTCACTTTTGAAACTATACACATACACTAAAATGTTCTTTTAGAAATCAGTGATTACTCACTCCAGCCACAGCAAAGGGAACTCCAGTCCGAACAGGAGAGCAAAAGAGAGTCAATCTGACAGACTTGGTGGAACACTGGTACAGCCCTGGGCTGTATTTCAACTATATGGTTTAGTAGCAATAATGGGTAAATTAACCCAGAGGAAGTAAACCTCATAGAGGAACCCTTGATTCATTATCCAAACTAAAATATAAAACAAAATAAAGTATGTGTATTATTTTACTCACCAGGAATTGTGGATTGACGAATAGGCTACACTGTCCCAAACTTGAGGATCGACAACATTTTACGATTAAGTTTATCAGACACCAATTTTATCCAATCGATTTTATTCAAAGCAACTAATGAGAAATAACTGTAAAAATATATTGACATTTAAAGTAACAGTTTAATGTAAACTCAAATAAATGTAATGTAATGTAATCATGCTATTATAGAATAATAATGACAATAACAATACCAAATTTCTATAACAACACAAACTTAAACATTTGCAAACTATGACTCATATGAGTTAATCTGACAGGATACCCTTACAAAAGTTAAATGTTTGAAGCAGATTTGCAGCAAACTTGTGGGTGATTTGTGGGAAACAATGAGTTCACTAGAAAATATTGCCAGAAGTTGGCCACCACACATAACCAATAATGGCAAACATCCAGTGAACTTCTGATTAACCTAATTTGCTTATAACATTGCTGCAAATTTGCTGCAACATTGCTAAAAGTTAACTGCACCTATTTTCAAATTTGCAGGAACCTGACATTTCTAGACAGACTAGTTCTTAGTCTGAAACATTCAGTCAGGGTATAACAGCAGTGTTAAAACAATTCAAACACTTCCATTTGTTTGTAAGTCTTCTCATACATGCAGCGCTGCATGAGAGTCCTGGGCTGGCATGACCTGTCGTCCTGGGTGAGCTGTCAACTGCTCTCTCCTGGCAGGATGTATTGAGGTTAAGGGCCAACTGTCCAAGTGAGGGAATGGGGCTGGCACTGGGTCAAGAATGTATATGGGCTACTCTCTCTCTCTTTATTTCTCTCTCTCTCTTTCTCTCTTGCTCTCTTTTCAGTGACAATGGGGGACTATTGTAGGAGGGTGAAGGTTGGGTGGTGCGCACCGGAGAGAGTTGGAAGGTACAGTGCAGGGCTGTAATCAGAACCTGCCGCTGCCATTTCCCAGGATCTACACTTGTTAAATATATCCCAGATAGGCCAGCTAAGCAGAAGCTGCCTGCCAGCCACTGTCCCAGTGACTAGTGTCATCCCTCTCCCCGCTGCCACTGCCACTGCCACACACCATTTGTTTTTCTGGTGTGAGAGTGTGTGTGTGTGTGTATGTGCAGGGAAAAGGAGGAGAGCAAGGGGGTCATTCATTAGATAGATAGATAGATAGATAGATACTATATTGATCCCCAGGGGAAATTCAACTTAATAATCATGCAGACGGAAGTGTTAATGCTCAACTTGACTGCATTTAGGAGAGATAGTTAGTCTTCTTTTAGTGACATATTTCATTTGCAAAACCTGGCTATATGAAACTAAACTAAAATGAATTAACCTCTTGCAACCTCTTGATTTCTACCAGTCACAGGCTACTCACCATGCTGACAAAACAGTGTAATTCTTAAAGAAGCAAAACAGTGTAAAGAAGCATTGCCACTCTGTAGTTTGTAGCTGTCTGTAATGTCAATGCTTCAGTCTTCTCATTTTCAAAAGGATTTTTGCTTCATCTCTCAACTGCTCACCTTGGTTCACCACCGGGTTTCCCATTACCACCCACACTTTTGCAGCTGCCAACATCCATGGACTGGTTGTATATATTTAGTGCCTGCACCTAAGCAGCCAGCGGGACATGCTTTGGAAGTCAATAGTATAAAGACACAGGTTGATATACAACACCAGGGCCTTTGCTACATATGGGAACAAGTGCTTGCTTGGGAGTATCCAAGGGTGTGCTGGATACATAACCACTGTGTGAACTACAGACAATCCCGGTGGACTTAGATAGATAGATAGATAGATAGATAGTCTTTATTGTCATTGACACTTTTTGCAAAGGTACAACGAGATTGAAAGTGCTGTCAACTCATGAGGTATACATAAGAACAATAATAAATAGTTTTTAAAAAATGCACATATATAAAAATATAAAAAGAATGTAAACAGGAATGGTTCTGTACAGATTTCACTGGTAAAAAGAACATTACTCCACCATAGAATTTGCACAGTGGGTTAGGGGCCAAGAACAGACTATTTCAAATTTGAAGAGTTGAGGGCCATGATTGCCTTCGGATATAAGCTATTTTTTAAGCGGTTTGTCCTGGTTTTCATTGTTCTGTATCTCCTGCCTGATGGCAAGAGCTGAAAGTGACAGTGACCTGGGTGTGAAGGGTCCTTTGAAATGTCTATTGCCTTCTTACGGCATCTGGAGGCGTAGATCTCTTCCAGAGTGGGGAGGGGGCAGCCTATGGTCTTCTCTGCTGCCCTGATGACCCTGTGAAGCGCCTTCCTCTCTGAGGATGTGCAGCTACCGTACCAAACACACAGTCCATACGTGAGCACACTCTCCATGGAGCAGTGGTAGAAGGCGAGAAGCAGATTCTGGGGTAGACCGCTCTTCCTGAGAGTTCTCAGGAAGTACAGTCTTTGCTGCGCCTTCTTCAGTAGCTCCTTGGTGTTTGCGCTCATGTCAGGTCGTCCTCCAGCTCAATGCCCAGAAACCTGAACACCGGAACCCTCTCCACACAGGCCCCGCCGATGAAGAGTGGTTGAATGTCAGACTTGTTCCTTCTAAAGTCAATGACCAGCTCCTTTGTTTTTGTGGTGTTGAGGAGCAGGTTGTTGACTGAGCACCACTCTGCCAGAGTCTGCCAGGCTTTCCCAAATAGAGTGATCAAATGGTCATATAATTTGAAATAATGCATGGTGTGTTCTGCTAGTCATTCCCAGTGAATAAAAATGTCAGGTAGGGTTAGGCTAACTTGGGTTGCCATTCAGGAAGACACACAACATAATTAGGCTACTTTTAAAGGAGTAAGAAAATACACTCTCACCCTGCTAGCAAATATTTGCTATGAGAAAAACTCAGGTGAATTATTAGGCTACCATTTATGTTATTTGGTAGGCTAATAGCCTAGCCTATCCTCAAGGCGTTGTTCGCCCTTGTAGTAATTACTACAATGTAGTAGCTGTTATTATAAGCCAATTTGTAGGCTACTGTATGTTCTCGCATTGTTGACATTTGCCCCCGACCTCAACCAACCCCCCTCTACCCAATGAGAGAGTTGACGCACTGACGCTGGAGGTTGGCATTTGGATATATCAGAGCGAGGGGGGAGGTAAACAAGATGGCGGCAGCCGTACAGCAGCTGCATTAGTAGAAGTAGATATTAAGCTAAAAATTATGCACACACTGACAACTTCATGTGGAGAAACAAACCCGGGAGAAGAACTCAAGCAAGTCTGCTTCATTTGAATATCTTAAAACAAAGGTAGGTAATTACCATGACGGATTACATTTACCCCCCTTTCCAGTGCAACTACCAGCGGCTAACCAGCACAGCAGTTAGCCTGGCTCAACTAGCCACTGTTACCTACCGTCTGGTCTTGACAACATAAACGTTAGCTGTCAGGCTACCTAGCTTACTTCGACTACCATACTTGAGACGGGTTAAATTCATCAGTTTAGCGTGCGGTGTGAACTTAGCTTAACATAATACCTGCGTATGCGGGTGAAGTGTAGAGTATCGGCAATTTGTGCTGTGAGGCGTGTTATCTCGTACCATTGCTGAAAATGGTTAGTTCTATACGGTACTGGAAGAGTTAACTTAACGTTTAAAGTCAACGAAGCGTGCCTGCCTCTGAGCACTGCAAGCCCGATGAAGTTAGTAACATATTGTCGGCAAATAGTGAATTTGACCAGCTAACGTTAGCTTGTTAGCTAACGTTAGTCAGGTTTATGTCGACTAACTCTGAGAGCTTTTGGATTTTGTTTAGTAAACATTAGGTGAGCGTAATGATGCTTTTATAATAGAAAGCTTCTCTACTGAATCTGTTTTCATTTGTTTAGCGAGGGTTGGAATGTCTGCAATGCATCCAGTTTGCTAATGAAACTAGCCTTGGTTAGCTATTATAGCAAAATTATGTCCTTAATGATCCTGAAGAAAATGGGATATCCAAAGTGATAATTTGTGCTATAGTAATATAGATTAATACATTGATTCTGTTATCTGCTAGCTAAACATCGTTAACGTTAACCTTAGGCTACAGGTAACTTCCCAGGGCTCTGTAATGTCTTTCTTGATAACTCAGTGCCTAAACCATTTGCAGTCTCTTAAGTCATGTTTGATCAAAGTTGTCTTACGTTAATCCTAACTTGATTAACCGACATAGTTGACGTCAGCTAACATTAATGGTAACCTTAAAGTTAAGGTTAAAGTTAAGTTACCATTGAATATGGGACGATGCTATGAGATCCGGGGATTAGCTAGCTGCTACAGTTTTGTTAGTACAGTGTACTGTAACTGTACGACCAGCTGCAGTTCTTAACGTAATTTTATTTTAATACTAACGTTTATTATTGAATTGGCATAATTTACTTGGGTATCCATTACTAGATTTACAACACGAGTGGTTAAACCTTGGTATGCGAGCTATTGCTAACCTTAACTAGCTAGTCAGCTAACATAGCTGGCAACAGACTCATTCATATGGCACTACTATATCCGTATTTTGTCTCTTGCATAGTGGACATCATTGTATCGTTGTTATTACAGGTATTACTGGAAGTTTTCTATGGAATGGATCAGCGGATGAGGGTTTATTGTAAAGAGGAATAAAATGCCCTGGCCCTGAAGTACCAAAGAGGAAGTTAATTTTTTTTGTGGTGCACCACTGCAGCCACGGTTTGTCGGTCCTGTAAGTGAATCGCCTTGGAGTCACTGATGCGCCTCTGATGTAGCAAGAACAGAGTGCTTGCCAAGAATCTCTAAACACCTGGGCTTTCTTACTAGTTTTGTACAGATTTGTACAGGAACGGTCAACTTGCCAAACCAGACAGGCTATCCCTGTGCTGGGCTTCTTATGGAGTTGACCCAGCAAAGCATGGGACTAAATTCACTAGAATGCCAGATACCGGGTTTACATCACCTCTCAGTATAGGTCTAAGACTGCACCCAACGGAACTCACGACCACAGATAACTCTTAGTTAACGAGAAAGGACTTTGCTCTTTCCTTTTTTCTTCCTCCATTTCTTTGCACTGGACCTCTGGGGAAGTGTTGCTACCACTTGCCTTTGACTTATGCACGAGGAGGAGCACGAGCAGGTGATGTGTCCCACGTCCCAACTTAGACAACAGCAGCTCAGCACTTTCCCCTCCTCAATGCCCATAGTGTTTTTAAATTGAACTGTATTCCTGTCACGTCAGGATACACACACACACACACATCCCCTGTAGCAGGCCGATCCTGCGGGACCTCCCCTTCCGTAGCAGCAGCAGGATCTGTAGCGGTGTGTGCGAGTGTCAGTTGGACCCGACGGCTGAAAGATGAGCGCAGGCGAGCTGCAGCACCTGGACTACCTGACGGAGGGCGAGCTCATGGGCATGGACGCCTTCATCCATCGCATCGACTCCACCGAGGTCATCTACCAGCCGCGCCGCAAGCGGGCCAAGCTTGTGGGCAAGTACCTGATGGGGGATCTGCTAGGTGAGGGCTCGTACGGCAAGGTGAAGGAGATGCTCGACTCGGACACGCTGTGCCGCCGCGCCGTCAAGATCCTCAAGAAGAAGAAGCTGCGCCGCATCCCCAACGGAGAGGCCAACGTCAAGAAGTGAGTGAGCAGGGTTTCCTCCTCAGAATGCACTCCTCTCTCTCTCTCTCTCTCTCTCTCTCTCTCTCTCTCTCTCTCTCTCTCTCTCTCTCTCTCTCTCTCTCTCTCTCTCTCTGCTCACTCACTTCTTGACGTTGGCCAAAGTCCCCCCAACAACACTTTCTGTCCTCCTCAGAATGCACTCTTCTTTCTCTCTACCCTGCTTCTGCCAATGTGAAGACGTGAGTGAGCTTCCTCTGGCTCTTTCTCTTTTCGTCAGAATGCTCTCTCTCTGTCTATCTCTCTCTCTCTCTCTCTCTCTCTCTCTCTCCACCTCCCTTACTCTGTCTGGCCAACGTCAGGAAGTGAGTTAGCTTCCCCAAACATAGGCCTGGCTGACCTTGCTCCGCTGCCCCTGACACTTCCCCCTGCTCCACTGCTCCCCCTGTTCCTCATCTGTGAGCGGCCTGCAGTGGTGTGCATCCCTGTCACGCTCACTGTGCCTCTCTTCTTTACTCATACCATTTGATTTCCTGTCTGCCTAACTCTCTCTCTCTCTCTCTCTCTCTCTCCCTCCCTCCCTCCCTCCAGAGTCAGCCCTCTGTCTCTGTCATCATGCTGTTCCTCTGCTCTTAGCCTTCACCCTCCTCCAGTTTCTTTAACATGGGAGCTAGCTAGGACACTATAAAGATGGGCAGATTAGGGGAATGTTTGGTTCTGATGAGGCTAGTTCAGCAGCACCCTAGATTAGGGGGATGTTTGGTTCTGATGATGCTAGTTCAGCAGCACCCTAGATTAGGGGGATGTTTGGTTCTGATGATGCTAGTTCAGCAGCACCCTAGATTAGGGGGATGTTTGGTTCTGATGAGGCTAGTTCAGCACCCTAGATTAAGGGAATGTTTGGTTCTAAGGCGGCTAGTTCAGTTCCTCAGACTTGATTTCACCTGGCATTGTTGTCTATAACGATGACATCTTGTGTGTTCTATTCTGAACATTTGATAAGCATGGCTGCAGCCAAAACTACACATAAACATGTTAAACATGTTTGGACAAGAATTGAAGTAAAGTTAGGCAACTTTTCTCTGCATGGACCTTGTTCATGTGACTTATTGTTCTTATTGCCACTCTCACCTTTCCTACACTCCATTTAGCCTCATCCTCCTCTTTTGGTGGAGCTGCTTGGGTTTTGTAATCACATGCAACACTTTAATTAATCTGTGTGTGTGTGTGTGTGTGTGTGTCTAGGGCTCAGACTTTATATAGCGGAAGAAGGCTGACATGGAGTTGCCAATGATGACTCACAAATTGTAGGCCTGTCATGTTGCTCACTTTCAGAGTGTGCAAGCAGTTGTGGCTGAAACCAGTAAACAAGTAGCCTTAATGAATAAAGACGTAGACCCCAGTGCATGTCTTGGCTGGGGTGGTCCAGTGAAGGCTTGGGGGTCTTTTTTTCACTTGGATTGGCTGTCTTGAGAGATGTTCGAAGCCAGAAAAGAGTCATGGTTTGCCTCTAGGTGTGTTTGTGTGTGTGTGTGTGTGTGTTTGTGTGTGTGTGTGCGTGACAGCGATACTGGGGTACACTCAGTCCAGGTTTATTAGACAGCGATGAAAGGAGAGCTCAGGACCCGTCATTGGGATAACAGTCGCCTAGAGGAGAGGATTGCAGTAGTGGGCAAGTGGTTCAGAAACAAGAAGAAGTTGTGTGTTTGCTTTTTAGAGTCAGTGCATGTGTTGTAGGCTAAACAGAAAGGCAGACAGGTCCACAGAATTGGCCATATTTGGATAAATCGCCTCCAGTTCCTTCTGGTGGGTTCACTTCTGACTACACTGACCATAGACTACTCTGTACTTTTTAGTTCCTTCGGATGACTTCACTTTTGACTAGGCTTTCACAGCCCATGCCTGGCATGATCCAAGGTGGTGCGTGCGTGCGAGCGTGCATGCATGCATGACCGCAATACTGGGGTACACTCTCTCCAGGTTTATTAGACAGTGACGAAAGGAGAGCTCTGGACCCGTCATTGGGATAACAGTAGCCTAGATGAGAGGATTGCAGTAGTGGGCAAGTGGTTCAGAAACAAGAAGAAGTTTGGAGGTAGAGAGGAAAGGGCTGCACCTTTTTATTCTAAATTCAATCAGCCATTTGGACGTAGGTAGAAAAAAGTATTCAAACCATAATGACCTGTAGGAATGAGGGCTATATTGCTGTCCCCGCCAAGTTCCTTTGCTTTATATTCTTGTGTTATGAGTGGTAACTCATTAACAGCATTTCAAATGTGCCCTAACTTCACAAGCTTAGATCTTACTACAGGACAGGAGTGTTGTTGCCGTTGTGTGCTCAGGTTCCATGAACATGGGAGAATCTGCTACTTGCTTTTTCCCCCTTGAAGTTCTATTTCACTAATCTTTATAGCCTTTATTTGACGGGACAGTGAAGAGAGGATAGGAAATGAGGAGTTGTGTTCAGGAAATTACCTGACAGATGTGCACATTAATCCGTGTGCACGACCTCCTATGACAAAATGTACAAACTCACTTGGACCCTTGCATTCTTGAGGATGCACAAAGTAGGCCTAGACTATACCAGTGGCCTCCGTCTGAGTGAGGAATAAAGTAGGCCTAGACTATACCAGTGGCCTAGTGACCAGGTGACCACCGTGACACTGTAGGCTTAGACCAGCGCTTCCCAAACTTCCAGCACCTACATCTTGACCCGGCCCGCGTACCCCCACCATTCGACACATAAAACGTAACACATTCTATTGACGCATTCCGGGCATCGTGTTTAATTAGTCGCCTTACATGATCACAAATAACAAAATGTGTTATGTGTCTTTTTAAGCTCTTACACTAGAAAAAAACAGTGTGGAGAACACCGTTATGAAACACAAAGAACAAAGAGATCATAGGCTTAAGTAAAAAAAAAAAAAAAAAAGTTTTTAACACCTTTCCGACATTGCCCTTTTCATCTAGTGTACCCCCTAGTAGAAGCTCGCTTACCACCGGTGGTACACGACACAGTACCACAGTTTGGGAATCCTTGGCCTAGACTATTAACCTGACTCGCCAGATTAATTTCGTTCTGCCTAGCTTCACTCACATCCATCTGGGATCGCTTCCGTTGAGGGTGATTTCGGCATAGATGTGACGTAGCGTAGAAGCGACTGTGAGACTGTTCTCAGCGTCACGGGTTCGCTTTGATGTGAGTGGTTGAAGTAGCACATCAATAGATGACGTACAAGTGGCTTATCCAATCATATGCAAGAATTTTTGATGAGGCCCAGCCTTCTCCAATGGATCGATCCCAGATGGATGAGTGGAGCTAGGCGGAACGAAATTCATCTGGTGAGAGTCAGGTTACTAGACTATACCAGTAGCCTAGACTATACCAGTTGCCTCCCTCTGAGTGAAGAATAAAGAAGTCAAGAAAGGAGGGAAGGAAGCAGAGCAAGAGGGAGGGTATGTTATGGTATCGTGGCACAGGCAGGGTTGTGTTTTAGTTCAGTTTAGTTCACTTTGGTTTTGTCTATCATGTTGATTTCTTTCAACGACACTGTATAAAATGCATTAATCACAAACCGTGAAGAGATGCTTTGTGTCAGATTTAGCTACTCACTGACTTCCATCTGCTGTCCCTGGGCAGATGTAGAAAAAATATCTGAAATCACCAGTATACATGGGACATACTACACATATTGGCACACACACACACACACACACAAGAATACGAAATAGCATGGCAGAGTTAGTAGTCTGACCTGGTCATTCACAGTGCTGCTTAGTGTTGGTATTAGTGTTGGTGTTGGCATGTCCCTGGCACGTCAACCTGGGCACACGCTGGCTCGGCTCGCATTGCGCAACGTCCCTCCTGTTTCCATGGTGCTGCCTCTGGAACTCCAGACATGACCCTCAGGCAGCGAGGAAGAGACGAGGGGTCACTATAGGGACAGCAGACTCGCAGAGCACAGGAACTAACAGAGACAGACACAACGCTGCAGGGGTTCACTCACTCACTCACTCACACACACACACAGACAGACAGAACACTCTGGAGGTCCCACAAAAACACACACCATGCCTAGAATAGAGACATAACGCTGCACGTCTCCCAAACATACACGCACACACACTACAGACATAACACAGCAAAGCTACAAACATAACAGTAAGATTAGAGTCAACACTCTAAAACGACAGGTCAAGCACCGTGTGATAAACGCTACATATGTAGCACTGTAAATGCCAGGCATAAGCACGATTCCAGAGCCAATGCACTACAGGAGAGAGAGAGAGGGAGATCCTGGGAAATGGCAACAGCAAGCACTGTACCCTCCACCTCTCTGGTGCGCACCACCCAACCTTCGCCCACCATCTAGCCTCCCCATAGTCACTGGAGAGGGAGAGAGAAGCAGGTCCAAAGCTACACACAGATTCAGTATCATTTAGGGATGCACAATATATTGGCGGCCGATATATTTTTGGCTGGTAAGTGAAAAAATGCAAATATTATTATGCGGCCAATGGTTTGCGCTGATATTTTTTTAAAGCTCTAATTTCCTGTACGGCCTGTCTGGCTACACTGAGCTACTTGTGCTTGGTTGGCTATACTTCTTCCTCAAAATAATGTCAGTGGTGTGGAGTATTTCACCATTCTAACAAGATCTGTGGATCTGCGTTGAATCTGTGCATCCCAAAATCCTCTCGTGTATGATCCTCCGTTTAACCTTAGCAGAGCGGAGCTCAGCCTACCTAGAGCTGTCTTGCGCTGGTGTGTTTGCACCTTACCGTGCTGGTCAGGGGAACAAATAAACAAACTCTTCGGTGGGACGAGTAGATAAGTAGGCCTAGTTCTAAGTTGTATTTTAGTATTATATTTGCATTTCGTTCACTTGGGTTTTGTATTATTACAGAGAAATATGCTAACCATTCCTGCTTCAGTTCCAGACAGGTCATCATAATAAGTTATTAAAACCTTTGGGGCTAACCCCTTTCATTTCTGCTACAGCAGATTGTGCGCAACAGAGTAGACGGACATAAGATACAGTCTGAGGAGTTGCAGCTTTATTTAGTTACCCGCAGTTGAAACTAAACATAAGTTTACTTTGATTTGGTCGCTATAGCTTTTTTTCCAGCTTAGCTGTTCTGTCCATGATCTGCGTTGAACGTTTACTCCATAGATATGAAAACGATTCATACACTGTCACTGGCCACTCACTCGCAATTCACTGACGTCAGGTTCACTTAAAGGAGCCACACATAGGGCTAGGCTACTGCTATTTTGTTGACTGCTGTACCATTGAGGACTATTATGAGTTCAGTCCATCATTGGTGGTAGGTAAAATTACTGCCATTAAATGATGCTTATTAAATGTTGTCCCCAATTCAATTTTCACATTTTTTTTTTTCAAGAGTAATATCATATCGGTATTGGCCACAACAAACCAATAAATATTGTTTATCGTTATCGGCCCTAAAATTCCATATCGGTGCATTTCTAGTATAATTAGGAGACCATTTGCAATGCTACTTGCATACCACAACAATTCAAAACAGCATGACAGACAGGACATGACACTAGAGAATTTAAAGCACTGAGCAGCAGGGCTAAAACAAGAGAACTAGACTTCTCCAAACCCTGCCTGACTGAGGGAACTATGTGAGCAGTGTACTTAGTCCTTAAGACCCAGCCGCACTAGGTAGGCTAGACCAGGGTTTCTCAAACTATGGGCCGTGGAGACTGCTGCGCAATTGATCAAGGAACTGCGGACTGACTGAAAAGATAAACAAATGTTTCTGCAGTCAAGAGGAAATATTTGCTAATTTGGTGTCATCAAACATACAATTAAGTGTGGTGGTATGAGCGTTCATTCAATACAGACGTGTGCGCGTCTGCGTAAGAGAAACCGAAACCACTCGATTACGTTCGTAGCTCCACTATAACCTGTTCGAAGGCTTCAAGGTAATGACATTTAATAAAACGACGTGTATTATTGCAACTTCCATAAAAACTCAGCAGAGAGACTGGATAATACACTGTCTAGCATTGAGTATTGTATAGTCAAATTTGAATATAATGTGGCCAAAAGCTATAGCCTAATTATTCTTCCTATTAAAGATCTTCAGATCAGTGATTTTCGCCTATCTGCTCCGCCAATTACCATACACAAAAACTGGTATTGTGTTTCCTGAATCTTTAGACATTCAAATGAAATCTCATTAAACAGTATGTAAATATTTTCTCCATTTACCTACCAGTGTATGATTCTTGCATTGGGAAAATATCCCAAAATAATGGCACTCATATAATTGATGTACAGTATTTCTCTGGAAATGCATGGATTCCAGTTGCTGCTACTGGAAGAAACTGGAATCCATGCATTTCCACTGAATTATTTTTGGAATCTGATCCCTTATCATACCTGTTAATTCTTACTTGTTGCTCGACTTATCGTGACTAAATTCAAGATGGCTGCAAACGCTAAACTTCGTGAAGATACTGTCTGTATAAATCGTCTTGTAAGTAAACTACCAGTGCTTTTTCAAAGTTCTCAATGTCTCGTTTTAAATGTCAGGGCCCTCGGAAGTCTACCAATGAAGTGTGGAGATACATTGAGCCTCGTAAATGGGTGTAAAACAGTGATTTATTTGCATGGCTAGCCCGATGCCGAAGCACCACTATTGAAAAAGCTGTTGGTAGCATCGGCTAACTAAGCCAGATTTTGGAGTGCAGGGGACAAGCCGAGATGGGCTATGAGACATACGTTCACACTCGGTATCATGTTTCAATACACTTTAGGTCAATATCACACCGGAATTCTCCTTTAAGTGTTGAGTGTTGTAAATGGAAGGATCAGTAACAGTATGTGAGCCTTGTATATCTGTGACCTTGTCAATGTAGACCTGTCACCTTGTCCATGTAGTAGGGCTGGGGGTAAACAATTATTTATTAAATGATTAATCGGGCGATTATTTTATCGATTAGTCGACTAATTAGACGATTAATCTAACAATCTAAGATTAATGGAGAATCTTTCACAAATCTTGTCAAAGTTGTTTGGTGTAAGGTGGCCATTAGTTGACATTGGCAAACTAGCATACTGAATCATGATACTATAAGCTGGCTAACGTTAGTCTAATGTTATGTATTTGACTCGTAAACGACCACAGCATGAGTTAACGCTAACTAACGTTAAGTCGTGACTCGTGAGTTAGCTAACGTTAGACAGATAATGTTAAAAGCTACTGCAATCTGCTTGCTACTGTTCGCTAAATCTAGCAGCTGTTCAGCAGCTGGGGCTGCCCCCGTTTCAGATGCTCCCATTGCTGTTGTGGTATGCCAACTCCATTTGGCAAAGACCTTTTACGTTTGGGACTAAATTAGTATTCCCATACCTTCGATGATGTAGGGTGAGCTGTTTTTTAGGACTTTTTCTTTTATTGGGGCTTTTATTTGGGCTTTTTGCAGGTCTTTATTGGGAATTCTGTGAGAAGGTTGCTGTTTCGTCCTCGATTCTACAATGTTTTGGTCTCCCACACATGTGTGGCGAAGCGTCGACACAAAAAATATGACGTCGACGTAATTGCAGTGTCTACTTCATCGACGTGTCACTACAGGCCTACCATGTAGACCTGTCACCTTGTCCATGTAGATCTGTTACCTTGTCCATGTAGACCTGTTACCTTGTTCATGTATACTTGTCACCTTGCTTTCCTTGCTTTCTTTTCAGATTCAGAACTGTGTGTGTGTGTGTGTGTGTTAGTACGCATAAAAAATAAAGTGCACACACAGGCATGCACAGAGGGCAGTGCAGCAGCCAGTGGAGTGTACACACAGGCACACACGCGGATAAGGGCAGACACGCTCTAACAGATGTAGCAGTAAGCATCAGCATGGCCGTCGCTATTCAGGGCCTATTTTTGGCCCACACAGAGCCGCAGTCTGCGCTGCAGGCCCACAAATCGCTGACTCCTCTCTGCCACTTTGTCTTGCTCCCTCTCTTTCTCCAACCTCTCCCTCTCCCTCTCCCCCTCTTTCTCCAACCCCCCTCTCTCGCTCTCCCCCTCTTTCTCCAACCTCTCTCTCTCTCTCTCTCTCTCTCTCTCCCTCTTTCTCCAACCTCTCCCTCTCCCCTCTTTCTCCAACCTCTCTTTCTTTCTTTCTTTCTTTCTTTCTTTCTTTCTTTCTCCAACTTCTCTCTCTCTCTCTCTTTCTCCAACCTCTCCCTCTCTCTCCCCCCCTCTTTCTCCAACCTCTCTCTTTCTCTCTTTCTTTCTCCAACTTCTCTCTCTCTCTCTGTCCCTCTCTTTCTCCAACTTCTCTCTCTCTCTTTGTCCCTCTCTTTCTTTCTCTCTCTCTCTCTCTCTCTCTCTCTCTCTCTCTCTCTCTCTCTCTCTCTCTCGTATTTCAAAACAAAACAAATAGCCATAATTGTTTATGCTGTCTGAGTCAGTCCTGTTAATGCCATGTTGTTTGTTTCTCCATGCACTCCCAGCTGCGTGCGTGCGTGCGTGCACGACAGCAATACTGGGGTACACTCTCTCCAGGTTTATTAGACAGTGATGAAAGGAGAACTCTGGACCCGTCATTGGGATAACAGTAGCCTAGATGAGAGGAATGTTTTGTGTATAGGCCTTGAGAGAATAAACAGCTCCTCTAATTAGAATGCTGCTGAATCATTGAAGCTGTGCAGAGCTGAGCAGTTGCTTTCAACGCACCATTTCTAGTACACACCATCCACATCTCTCTCTCTCCGACACTAGTGCACCATCCACATCTCACTTAGTCTCAGTACACCATCCGCATCTCACTTAGTCTTTGTACACCATCCACATCTCTCTCTCCGACACTAGTGCACCATCCGCATCTCACTTAGTCTCAGTACACCATCCGCATCGCTCTCTCCGACACTAGTGCACCATCCACATCTCACTTAGTCTCAGTACACCATCTGCATGCTTAGGGCCCGTCCCAATACCTCCCCTTCCCCTAGATTTTTGCCCTAACCCTCGTTTTTGCACGTGTAGAGGTAGAGTGTCCCATTACTTTAGGGAGCAAGGGGGAGTGCTATTTTCCCCTTAAAATAAACCCTCAAAATATAGCCAGGACAGATGCAGGCTTAAAACGAAGTGGGAGATGAAATTACCCAGGATACCGTGCGAGCTTAGCGACCCGGCCACATTTTTCAACCAAGATGGCTGACACCTCTGGAAAGGAACAATTGCATTACTCATATATTTTTGCAAATAAGCTTAAAATTTTGAAATATGTTGGGATATGTTAGTTTGATGCACATCCAAAGGACTGTCGAGTTTTGAACACTAATGTCTGACTATGTTCATGATACCTGCTGAGTGCTTTGAGAGAGTCTGCATTAAATAACGTTATATATCTGATATGGGTAGTGTCGTCAATATTTAGGATGTGTGTTCCGGCGTTCACATGAACACGAATATCTCTGTTGATTAACCAGACGCAGATAAACCAATACAGCCCACATAAGTCAACACGACTGCTGGAACCGGCATGTTCTTGAATGAAAATAGTAGTAGGCTACCGTTAGACCCGTTCGGTACGTGAGCACGTTCGCTACGCTAATTTGCATATAGTGGTGTCTAGGGCTGGGCGATATGGCTGAAAACTGTATCACGATATAAGTATTTCATATCAGTTGATATCGATAATTATTATTATTTTCTTTTTTTTTTTTTTTTTTTATCTATTTCAGATAAGGACCAGAAGGGGAAAAAAGTTCAATTTAAACACTTTTATTTTAAACTTAACCTTCCTCTGATTTGAATCACCTCAGTTATCAATCAAAGCAAACGGGGAAAAGAAATAGCAACACAATCATGAAAATCACTCAAATAAATAAATATGCACATAAGTCTGAATGAGCAGCACTGGTTGAAGCCTGGAAATATTGTAAACAAAGTAGCTTAATTTGCTAGTTTATCATAGTCTACTGGTTAGACTGTTCAGTTTCCCCACGTGTGTTTAAGTTTCAAATAAATACTTTTTCTCCTTGGGACAGGCCCGTTTGAGTCTTGGAAAATACTTTTCCATTTGCATTGGGATTGAGATGATTAGAATTTAGCAGTCAATTTGAATGCAACAGTTTTGAACAAATTCGTGAAGCATGCTAATGATGCTAACCGGATTTAATAGCAATTTAGCCAGTCTTCTTGCACGATTGTGAATGTTTGGATTAGCCTACATGTGCATGCTGAAGAGGGATGCGCCTGTTGAGAGGGAGAGAGAGAGAGCGTGCACGGGGCAAGGACTCATTGAGAGTCTGTGTTGAGGTAGGCCTACTTCTATTGTCTACGCTGGTAGAGTTGCACATACTAGCTACAATGCAAGATATATTTAGCCTATTTATTTATGGACAACGTGAGGCGGGAGGTGTGTGTTGCTTTTAATTATCGAATGTTCTATCGAACGCATTTTTATTGATATCGATTACATGTCTATTGCGATACATATCGCTATCGTTTTATCGCCCAGCCCTAGTGGTGTCCCATTTCATAGGGAAAGATCTGCGTCAACTCCACGGCGTACCTACGCCGCCACTCCTACGGCGTTGTAACCATTTTATGGTTCTGCGTCAGGTTGCTTTGCATCGCTGTGCATTTCACCGCCGTGTCGCCTGTGTCTGTTTCGCTCACCACCGAAACAGTATGACCGAAACGGTACTCAGAAAGGCAAACCCCAAAGACTGTCGTGCCAAAATATTAATCTTATTTGTTTGGCCTTTTCTTGCTTAGATTTTGTACAAAGTATCGAGAAATAGACACAGTAAAATCCATTGACCTAGTTACTGTAACCAGCAAATAAGTCTGAGGTGTCTGCCAGCCAGTTAAAGTTATGTTAGCAAGCAAACTTTTACTAAAGAGGGAGGCTTTTTGGATTTCACATCTACGGACTCTAAGACCCAATGGTCTGAATGAAGAACTGGATTTGAGACCTTTTATTTAAAATAAACTTCATATAGACATGTTTGAAAGTGTCGAATGGATTGAAAGTGACAATATTGGGTATTTGTACTAAACCTACATTTGATATACTGTAATTAGTGATTTATGAATTAGGTAAAGACACAATGTGTATAATATAACTTGTTGGGTATATGGCATGCTGACTGTTTTGTCAATTTTGTAAATATTGTAATTTATGAACTATTGTTTCTGTAATCGTCTTGATAGGCTCCCTTTGTATGTTGTGGTTAGGTGCATCATAATTGATTGTGTGGACCTAGCTTGATTACACACCTGGTGAAATACCCAGAGTGCCCTTGATTGACACCTGGTGCTTTAAGACTGAATTTGTTAGTGTCCACATTAGGAACCTTGACAAAGGCTGACAGGCCGAAACGTTGGAATAAAAGACAAAGTTTTTTTCTTAGCAAGCGAACTCATATTTAACCAAAATATGTCTGAGTTTATTTGCAAAGCTTTGGTCAGTGAACTAGCATGTTGCTAACTCCCCACAGTAGGCTGCTTGAAACACCGACTATCAACACACAGGACGCGTTGACCAATCACAGTCCATGCGGTCTACGTTGCCTCAACGCAAAGTTCCAATTTTTTGGAGAGGGGTTCGCGGCGACGCAGAGGGGTCTGCGGGGGTACGCCGTCTATTCGACACAGAAGCATAAAATAGGCTTTAGTCTACCATCCTCATTAGTCTCAGTTAGGGGTGGCACGGTTCTCAAAACCGGTTCGGTTTGTATCACTGTTTTGGGGTCACGTTTTTTCAGTTTTCCTTTTAATCTTTAACACTTCAGTATAGCTCAGCATATGATATAGCTTAATTATCCACCATTTAGGCTACAGTATTAGTATAGTTATATCATGTAATCATGCACAAACTGAAAGAATTTGACTTGACTTAAAGCACATCATTAGGACCATCTCTGAGGAAAGGTGATATTTTGATACAGCAAGAGTGAAGACATTGATGATTTCAAATTGCTTTTCATTTATTTGGCAAAATAGTATAATTTGTTATTGCCATCTACAGGAACAATTGTGCCTTTTTAGCACACGGACATTGACTGAAATATTACGGAATATTTTATTTCTATAAATTTTATATTGTCCCTTCTGTCCCCGTCTCTCTCCTCCACCCCACACACTCTTCTCTCTTCTTTCTGTCTTCTTTCCTTCCTTCCCCTCCAACTCTCTCCCTCCATTTCTCTCTCTCCTCTCCTCCCTGTGTGTGCACCAGAGTGTGTGTAATCGGTGTGTGTGCGTTTAGTAGGGAAGTGGCCTCTAGCGCTGACCCAGACGGGGCTGGACTCCCCCTCTCCCGATGGCTCTTTGAAGAGAGATGCTAAGGACAAGGGCAGCTGGATGAGCTTAATGTGTTGGTTTGGTCATTAAACTGCAGCGGTGTGATTTTATTCATAGTGACAGAGTGCGCTTGAAGTGTGTGTGTGTGTGTGTGTGTGTGTGTGTGTGTGTGTGCAGCACTGAAGTACTCTCAGCATACAGTAGTTCTGATTAATGACCCCTCAACACTGTGACTCAGGCCCCATACACAACAGTTTCTCACTAAATCTGAGCAGGCAGTCCTTGCGCTCTCTTTTTTTCACCCCCATCCCCCTGAGCGGAGGAGAGCCCATGATCTTTGCTCTCCTCCGCTCTTCTCTCTTCTCCGCTCTTCCCCTCCTCTCTCTCTCTCCCCTTCCTTCCTTTCTGCACCCTTCTGCGTGTGCAGAAGAATGTGTGAAGTCACTCAAAAAGTGTGAGAGGGTGTGTGTGAGCGAGAAAGAGAGAGGCTCTCTGTGTGTGTGTGTGTGAGAGAGAGAGAGGGTGTGTGTGTGTGTCTCAGTGGTAATATTGTGTTAATTATGTGCAAGTGAGTGTGCGGCTGTCCTCTATAGAGCTAAATTTGTCTCAATAATATTTGTATATGCGCAGAGGGGGATCCACAAATATTTCTTGATTTGCATGTGTGTTTTGATATCTACAAATAAAAAAAATCATATTTGTAACTCGTATATTGATTTTTACAAATATAGATGTGCATTTGTAAATAAAATGCCATTGTAAAACTGAACTTCATTTGTGAAATGTGATTCTGTGGATCACCAGCACACGCATTATTCGCTTTCCAAAGTTACGTGTTTTTGAGACGTTCTTCCCATGAAAGTCGCACAAATCCACACGTAAAAAAAATCATATTTGTAACTTGTAAATTGTTTTTTTTACAATTGTAGATGTGTATTTGTAAATGAAATGGCATTTGTAAAACTGAAAATTGCCTTTGTGAAATCTAATTTTGCATTTGTGGATCACCAGCACACAGTTTTCGCATTTGTGGATCAGCACCCGTGTTTTTGAGACAATCTTTGCGGCAGAGGAGCCACCCAGATCCACAAATAGCCTACCTCTAATTCGCCTGCTGACAGACTTTCAAATCCAGTAGATGGCAGTGTTGTTCTATGGGACTCATAACACACAGAGCTAGCGAACCTAGTTGTTAAATCTAACAAGTTATGCCTTTTACAACAAGCTTTTTGATGGAAAAGTGGTGTTTCATTTCCATAATCTTTGTTCAGTGAACGCATACGATCTTTGAGTACCATTGTTACCTAGCAACCGAGGCTTTATCATTGCAATTTCATAATCCAGGAGTAATCATTCTGCCAATGTTAGTTTTGTAAAGGATATATGCCAAACAAAAGTTGTAAAAGTAGGCCTAGCCAACTAACATTGATTATTGCAATACGTTTTAACCAAAGATTCTAGAGCTGAGCTCTGTTCTAGAATCTTTGGTTTTAACACCTAAAGCATCGGTTGCTAGGTAACAATAAACAAACTTCAAGATCGTAATTCTTGATTTTGCTTACAAACTGACGGTTTTATGCATTCACTAAACAAAGATTATGGAAATTAAACACCACTTTTCCATCAAAAAGCTTGTTGTAAAAGGCATAACTTGTTAGATTTAACAACTAGGTTCGCTAGCTCTGTGTGTTATGAGTCCCATAGAACAACACTGCCATCTACTGGATTAGAAAGTCTGTCAGCAGGCGAATTAGAGGTAGGCTATAGAGCATCAGTCACACCCACAGGAGTTTCCGGAAGTAAGAATTCAATGCAATTTCTGCATTGACAATTCGGGTATAAGCCATAAAAACTTAACTGCACATGGTAGACTCAAAACCAGCTACGGCTGTACTAAGCGATTGTATATGGTCATATAGAGGGCGAAAATTCAAGGGCCACTAACTTTGTTTTGAAATAAATGTCTTTTAATCGCGGTGTCTTGGATAAGTACTTCTTTACCCACAATCCTGAACAATCCCACAGTGATGCCTCTGATTGGTGGAAAGGCCGTTATGCTCATAGTTTGAAACTTTATCAGCAAAAATTATTGACAAAGATGGCGGAGTCTTTTATTGCCTATGTCAAATCTTAATGTGAATAAAAACTTTCTAGACGAACATTGGTACTTGTATCAACAAGGATTGTGGTTTATATATCACACGAACTTAGTCAGGGCCAATACACCATCAAATAGAACACTGTAAATGCTAGTTTAAACACTTAACTTTTCAGTTAGCCTACATGCTGAAACACAGGTATGAAATATAATGTTTTAGTGACCTTGTTGTTTCTATGAACATGAATTGTTGTTTATAGGAAACATCAACTTAGTCGAGGCATAAAAAGCCCTGTATATCCTCATTAAGTACTTAAACTTTTGAACTAGCTAGCTAGCTGATAGCACATGCAGGCTGGATGCTACCACCGGCTAGCAGCTAGACACTGCAGTAAAATGGTTAGCAAACCGTCCATGCCCCCGTAAATATTTCACTGTTTCAAGGACGAAATCAAGAGCGTCCAAAAGGGGTGAAAACCACTTTAAATTGGGTCACATTATTGACTGTTGTGTGACCGAGGGTTAGCTTGTGGGACAAGACCTACAAAGTTGTGTGGTGAGTTTTGCAGGGAGGTTGGTAATGCTAGTTAACATTAGCTACAGTAGGCTACTGTAGCCTTCATACTGTACGAGTCATATCATCAATCATTAACCTAGAAATACTTCTTCATACATTTAATGAACATTTTGTGTAATAATTCACAGCAAACTGAATATGGTGGTCCAAGAGCAGACCATGCACCAGTCCATGCATCCGGATGGCAGTCAGATACGAAGCACTGCACAATGTTGCTAACGTTAATGTTAACCGCTTTCACACACACGCACACGATATAAAATACACAATGGTAAATATAACATGCAATACCAAAACACTATTTTTTGCACGATTACTCCTGAAATAACTGCTATTAACTGCACATTCACTATTTAAAAATCACTGTTTGGAGGAAAGGGTTCGCGTGCTGTCGCCGGTTGGAAATGATTTCACACTGGTTTGTGCATTGCGTATATATTATTCAGTGAGGCGCGGTGGTTTATGGGATGAGTAGTTCCTTCGCTTGGAAATGAAAATATGTACACAGTCTTGTACCTTTTGACTTTTTTTAGATTTTCTCTTCGTTTTTTCACTCGAAATGATATGTTGTATGCTTATGAGTTATGCCGTAGCTGGTTAGCCTAAGACATGCTGTAAAACTCTTTAGATACTGATTTTTCCAAATCATCATTTCGGCTGTGGGCGGGACTGTGATTCTCTATTTGTGGATCTGGGTGGCTCCTCTGCCGCAAAGATTGTCTCAAAAACACGTGTGCTGATCCACAAATGTGAAAACGAAAACTGTGTGTGCTGGTGATCCACAAATGCAAAATTAGATTTCACAAAGGCAATTTTCAGTTTTACAAATGCCATTTCATTTACAAATACACATCTACAATTGAAAAAAAAAACAATTTACAAGTTACAAATATGATTTTTTTTTTTTTTTTTTTTTTTTTTTTACGTGTGGATTTGTGCGACTTTCATGGGAAGAACGTCTCAAAAACACGTAACTTTGGAAAGCGAATAATGCGTGTGCTGGTGATCCGCAGAATCACATTTCACAAATGAAGTTCAGTTTTACAATGGCATTTTATTTACAAATGCACATCTATATTTGTAAAAATCAATATATGAATTATAAATATGATTTTTTTTTTTTTTTATTTGTAGATATCAAAACACACATGCAAGTCAAGAAATATTTGTGGATCCCCCTCTGCGCATATACCAATATTATTGAGACAAATTTAGCTCTATAGTCCTCAGATCAGATTGACGCGTTGGGTCTTAGATCATGCCACAGTCTGCAGTGCCGTAGTAACTAAATGCGTAGCAGTGCATTGCTGAAGAGCATGTTAGCAAAATCAAAATGATTAATGTCTGTGACTGTCCTTCATCAATTGCAGTGTTTGATTGGCATCTATCTACTTCCTACAGTTAACCCTGCTCTTTATTTCTAAATCTACCATCCTATACAGAGTTTAAGTATGGCTAAATGCTGGGCTTGTGTAGGAGAATAGTTTTGTGATTTTGTCTTTGTTCATGGCAGGTTAACTGATTTGTGTGCATTTAAACTAAATGTGTGTCCTTTTTTTCACAGGGAGATTCAGCTCCTGCGTAGACTTCAGCACAAAAATGTGATCCAGTTGGTGGACGTGTTATACAATGAAGAGAAGCAAAAGATATATCCTTTCCTTCAGTGCGTATGTTCCTGTGTGCATGTGTGTGTGCGTACATGTATGGATTGATTCTATTGCTCCTTTGTGCAGATCTTCTCTCCATCTTCTCTAAATTAGGTAGACTTTAATTGTGGGGGTACAGACACACGTACGTGTGTGTGTGTGCGTGTGCGTGTGCGTGCACGTGTGTCTGTGTGTGTTTGAGTTTGAGAGATCCCCCTGCACATCACAACTGTGTGCTAATTAAGTGTGTCTGACGCAGAGTGCTTCTGACTAAGCAGTCCTGACTGCGTCATCAGACGCTGTGGAACACCCATCTCAATCTTCTCTCCCTCTCTACCTCCCTCCCTCTCTCTCTCTGTCTCACAATTTGTCTCTCTCCCTTCCACTCTCTTGCTGTTGTCTCTTCATACTCACTGCCAGTTAGTTTCCAAGGAGCAATATACAGAAGCCATCTTGTGCCCCCCTGAGACTCATATTCTCTCTCTCTCTCTCTCTCTCTCTCTCTCTCTCTCTCTCTCTCTCTCTCTCTCTCTCTCTCCCATTCTGCACCATGTCTGAAGGGGACTTCAGGCTGCCTCTCACACCATTTCATTACAATCCATTCCACTGAGCTGATTAGTGTTAAATGATGTGTGTGTGAGAGAGAGAGAGAGTATTTCTTATGAGTCATGGCGAGTGTGTTCACGTTTCGGTCCATACACTCTCCTGTTCTCCATCAAGACTGTCATCAGGTGTCTGCGTCAGACTGCACACATGCCATGGAGCGTTGGGCAGGTCAGCAGAGCGCCGGTCCAGTGTGCCACTCCTCTGATAGATCAGTAGAATCTGGGCAGACGGCTGATACTGCGGCTTCAGAAAGTAAAAGACCAACTGCATATTTTTCCAACCACTCCCTAAACCAGCAACCAGTTTTACAACCACTCACTAATTAAGACACATCCTCCACCAGGTAGACAAGCAAATGAGTAATATCACCTGGGTTACATGCAAAGGTAGGGCTGACACGAGGAAGGACTTTTACTCTATGAAGCCGGAGTTTTGCACTGGAGAAATTATATCCACCCAGAATCACTTCTGTGCAAATGGACATCTGTTTCTAGGGGAGATTGCGTGGACACACACACACACACACACACACACACACACACACACACTCACGTAAAAGCACACAGGAGCTACCTATGAGTAGTGAGCGTTGAGTGTGACAGTTTTTGACCTCTGGTGTTTCCTTGACCACTGCGCTACGTATATGGTGATGGAGTATTGCGTGTGTGGAATGCAAGAGATGTTGGACAGTGTTCCGGAGAAGAGGTTTCCAGTGTTCCAAGCTCACGGGTATGTCATCTCACTCCTTATCTCTCAACCCATGTTTTGTGACACACACACACACACACACACACACAAACACGCAAACACTCACAGAACTGGATAATTAAAACCTCTATAACTGGTCAGACCTGCCTCAGATTATTGATAACTCACAACTGTATTGTTCTCCCCCCCCCTTTCTTTCTGGTTTATTATTTGCCTCTTTCTTTCTTTCTTTCTTTCTTTCTTTCTTTCTCCCCTGTAGGTACTTTTGCCAGCTTTTGGATGGCCTTGAGTATTTGCACAGCCAGGGAATCGTTCACAAAGACATTAAGCCGGGCAATCTGCTGCTGACCACGGATGGCGCTCTGAAGATCTCCGATCTGGGGGTGGCCGAGGTGAGCCGAGATAAAAGCCAAAAGAACTCTTTAGAGTATCCTTCAGAGAACCCTGAGAACTCTCAAAAGGGTCCTTCAGAGAACCCCAGCTAGCTTCTAAGTAGAGAGTAAAAAGGAGCACACGATGATGATGATGATAAAAAAAGTTCTGCATAGTGAAGCCACACACACGCACACACACACACACACACACACACACACACACACACACACACACACACACACACACACACACACACACACACACACACACACAAAAACAAGCATAATCTCTCACACACACACACACACACACACAAAAAAGCAAACCTAATCTCTCTCTCGCACACACACAAACACACACACACACACAGAGGGGGTGTGGTGTGACTCATTGCCCAGAGGCTCTCCAGTGTCACCTCAATGTTTCTACTTTCACACGGCAGCTGATCACACGGCATTGATCACATTTTTAAACTATCACTGATCTCTCCATGACCTCCCATCTGACATTTCTGTGACCTGTGTTGACCCCCACCCCGCAGGCCCTGCACCCATTCGCGGAGGACGATACGTGCCGCACCAGTCAGGGCTCCCCGGCGTTTCAGCCCCCGGAGATTGCCAATGGCCTGGACACTTTCTCCGGCTTCAAAGTGGACATCTGGTCCGCCGGCGTCACACTGTGAGTTAGAGCCCATAGCACAGCCCACACATCCTGAGGAAGAGGAGGATGATGTATAGTTAAATATGACAGCCCACACGTCCGGAGGAATAGGAGAAGGAGGAGGAGGATGATGATGATGATGCTGTGTGTGTATATATATATATATATATATATATATATATATATATATATATATATATATATAAATAAATATAAACGGTTAGGTTTTTGTTAAAAGCCGAAATTAATGCATTATGAACCAGATGGGTAGGTACCCTCTCCCCTCCTGATGTCAGCTCTCTGTGCAACCCAGAGTGACCTCAGACATAGTTCAGAATGGTAAATTACTAAACGTAATTTCCTGACCTGGATAACTCCTGTTTGGATGCTAGATTCAACCTTTTATGTAGGAGAATAAGAACACAAGATTCACATCCAGACTGTTTATGTGTGTTTATATATATATATATATATATATGTGTGTGTGTGTGTGTGGTGGACAGCTACAACATAACGACGAGCCTGTACCCGTTTGAGGGGGACAACATCTATAAGCTGTTTGAGAACATTGGGAAGGGCCACTACAGTGTCCCTGAGGAGTGTGGCCCTCTGCTCTCGGACCTGCTGAGAGGTCAGACAACACCTTACGCCATAATTAGAACACACTCCTGCCCTCTCTCTCTCTCTCTCTCTCTCTCTCTCTCTCTCTCTCTCTCTCTCTCTCTCTCTCTCTCTCTCTCTCTCTGACTGTTGAACACTTTTTAAAATGGATCTGTGTGTGGGTGTGTATGCACATGCCGGTGTGTGTATGCGTTTGTGTGTGTGACGTGGTGTGGGTGTGTTGAACAGGTCTGTGCAGCAGGTGGCAGTGTGATGTCAGGTGTGACTAAGTCGACTCTGAGACTGGAAGTGTTCTATTTACTTCAGCTCACAGACACACACACACACACACACACACACACCGCCTGTCACCTCTGAAGCTGAAGTGGAACATTCAACAATACTTTTCCAGTCTAATCAGTGAAACTGGCTACGCCATGAGCGCAATGTGCATGCTTTGTGCCGCGGGCACAAAAAAAATAGACCCGTCTTCAATTTCTATTTTTGTGTGGCACATGCACGCCACAAACCCCCTGTCTCCGTTCCTAGTAATCTGTGTAACACTGCCACTGTAGCTGTGGACAAAATAGTTGTGTGTCTGTGTGTGTGTTTTTTAGGTGTGTGGGGGGTGTGGTGTATGCTTGCACGTATGTGGTGTTTGTCGGGCTGGAACGATTGCTCAAGTAACTCAAATAATTTGATTACAAAAATGATCGAGGAAAATTCTTTGCCTCAGCGTTTGGTTTAATCCCCATCACTTGCGTTTAGGGTTGCAAAGGGGCAGAAAATTTCCGGTAAATTTCCGGAAACTTACCGGAAACTTTCCATGGGAAGTTAAGCTGGGGAATTTTGGAAATATTCCAAATTGGAAACTTTCATGGAATTAAAGGAAATTATGGGAATTAATGGGAATTTTTTGTAATTCCTACTGTTTCATATACAGACATTAACATTTTGTTTTAAGTAATAAGCAATATGATTTGTTTGTTCAGTATTTTTCGTTTAGCTTAGCATACAAAGATAGCTAACATGCTAGCGGGAATCCCATTCTCTGCCTATGGTTTACTAGCGTGCTAAGCTAGCGACACTGAAACCACTGAACTGCCCAAGATGCACCACGCCACTCAACAACAAAATCCAATTGGTTGGAACATTGACTGACAATCGGTTTGTTCAGTTAGAATCCCAGAAAATGGTAAAACAAATAATGACACAACATACCACCCCAACCCAACCTTATAGATTATGTAAATTATATATAAATTGTCAAGCTTAATCAGACAGATTAATCGTCCCATTACAGTTTATGCAAAATGACGTACACCCATTTGAATGAGGACAAAAGTGACGACAAGCCCATAACTGGGCAACTCTGTTTGCAAACTTCCCCCAGTTTCACACCAGTTATTCCCACATGAGATGACATTTTCACTGGGAATTTATTTTCATCATGCACATGAATGCATCATAGGCTACTAGACATAAAGGAAACCTATGCTGATTGCTGTGTGCATGGGATTGACGCCTGTTATAGACTGACTTGCCATATTAAAAATTTCCAGTTTATTCCCATTAATTCCCGTTTATTCCCGTTAATTTCCGTATGAGCTAGTTAGAACGTAGCCAAGTGTTGTTGCCTTGTTAGCCTAGTGTCGTGAGTCGATATGATGTTAAGTTGTGCAAACTTTAAGTAGTGAACTAATTCATGTAAAATTGCAAGTGAGCATTACACCAAAAAAAAACTCATCACACACACACTCCTCTCATCTCTCTCTCTCTCTTTCTCCCTCTCTCTATCGCGTGCATGCACGCACACACACACCCAGTGTTGGGGTAGGCTACCTAACCAAATAGGACTAAAATAACTGCAACGATAACGATAAGCGATATTTATTGGTTTGTTGTGGCCGATACCGATATGATAACCGATAATATTACTCTTGAAAAAAAATTGAGAAAAGTGATTTGGGGAAAGCATTTAATAAGCATAATTTTATTGCAGTAATTTTACCTACCACCAAATGATGGACAGAACTCATAGTCCTCAATAGTACAGCAGTCAACATAACAGTAGCCTAGTCCTACAGTATGTGTGGCTCCTTTAAGTGAACCTGACGTCAGTGAATTGCGAGTGAGTGGCTAGAGAGTTTGAATCGTTTTCATTTAGGACTAAACGCTCATAAACGGCTCAGCTTGGAATAAGCTACAGTATAGCGACCAAATCAGAGTTTGTGAGGGAAACTTAGGTTTAGTTTCAACTGCGGGTAACTGAATAAAGCTGCAACTCCTCAGACTGTATCTTATGTCCGTCTACTCTGTTGCGCACAACCTGCTGCAGCAGAAATGAAAGGGGTTAGCCCCGAAGGTTTTAATAACTTATTATGATGACCTGTCTGGAACTGAAGCAGGAATAGTTAGCATATTTCTAGGTAATAATACAAAACCCAAGCTAAAGTAATGCAAATATAATACTAAAACACAACTTAGAACTAGGCCTACTTATGTAGTCGTCCCACTAACGAGTTTGTTTATTTGTTTCCCCGACCAGCACGTTTCCCCGACCACATTGCTGACATTATATTGAGGAAAATTATAGCCAACCAAGCTCAAGTAGCTCAGTGTAGCCAGACGGACCTTACGTAGGCGTAAATTAGGACTTTAAAAAATATCGGCGCAAATTATCGGCGAGAATTCTTTTATCAGACCGATAATAATATTTTCATTTTTTCACTTATCGGCCAATAATATCTCGGCCGCCGATATATCGTGCATCCCTAGTACAAAAAGAAGAACCGTGCCTTCCCTAGCAAAGTCATCTTTATATACCTCTGGGTCATTGCCTGCTATGGGCATAAAAGGAGAGAAACTCATGGTGTGGCCCCCATCTTCCCCTGACCTCAACCCTATTGAGAACCTTTGAAGCATCATCAAGCAAAACATCTATGAGGGTGGGAGGCAGTTCACATCCAAGCAGCAGCTCTGGGAGGCTATTCTGACATCCTGCAAAGACATTAAAGCAGAAACCCTCCAAGAACTTCCAAGTTCAGTGGATGCAAGAATTGTGAAGGTGATATCAATGAAGGGGTCCTATGGTAACATGTAACTTGGCCTGTTAAGATGTTTTTGATTGAAATAACTTTTGATTTAATTCAAATGACCTCCTAACTCTATTGTGCATAATAATTTGGAGCAGTGCATTTTGAGTTTATTTAAAAAAAAAAAAAAAACTGTTATCAACTGTCATTTGCATCAACTATTTAGGAAAATCTGAGAAAAAAATAATTTGCATAATAATTTGGAATGCAGTATACTGTACCGCAGTGCTGTAGTATAACTGCACTGTACTTTGAAAAAACTGCAGTTATTTTTTGTAAGGGAGGTTATTTGGTAGTATTGATAATGCTGCAGATGCACAAATCTACATAAAACAGATATATCAATTTACTTGACAAATTGACATTTGTTGTGCATATTAATAAATTGCACTTAATAATGCAAAATTATTTTTGATCCGATTACTTGATCGATCGATGAAATAATCGCTAGAATACTCCATTCCGAATCGATAGCTGCACCCCTAGTTATGTGTGTGTGTGTGTGTGTGTGTATGTGTGTGTGCACTTATGCGGCCGGATGGGGTCCTGTAAGGAGGAGGGAGCAGAGGGGGGAGAGGGCAAGAAGGCATGAGATAACAAGGCGCAATCTGCACAGTTCAGGTGTGTGTGTGGTTAGAGCTGCCTGTGACGCTGTGGTCAGCAGCACACGTAATCACAGCAGGAGCCATTATCACCTGCAGACTCATTCTTCTCTCTCCCTCTCTTTCTCTCTCTCTGTCTCTCTCTCTCTCTCATTCACACATGTACACACTGAAAAGGGTGTGATGATGCAGCACCTGCTACAGACTTGAGCTTTAGAAATAAGCACAGTGCATGAAATGTGTGTCTCCCTCTCATACATACACACACACACACACACACACACACACACACACACACACACACACACACACACACAGTCATTGTATGTGTGCTTCACACAGATTAAGTTATACTGAAGCATATGTTACAATGACTCACTCCTCCTTTTCACACACACACACACAGATATTTTGAGGATGCGAGTGATGTTTTTCAGATTTGTAATTTCATGTCTCTGTTCTTTGTGCTCCTTCAGGAATGCTGGAATACGACCCTGAGAAGAGATTTTCAATACAGCACATACGGCAACACAAGTATGTCTCAAGTACACACACTCTCACTCTCTCTCTCAAATTCAAATTAAAAACGCTTTATTGGCATGACAATTCGTGAAAAAAGTGTTGCCAAATCATACAGTGTCTAGAACTCATCAAGACTGTTATTTAGTCTCTCTCTCTCTCTCTCTCTCTCTCTCTCTCTCTCTCTCTCTCTCTCTCTCTCTCTCTCTCTCTCACTCAATGAAATGATTTCATTTGGGGCATAATGTCAGTAATCAGTGAACCTCTACCACAGCCTGTGCCCTTCTTAGATATACACAGGAATGCACTGACACAAATACACACACACGCATAAACACGTGTACCTGCCAGACGTGAGCTATAGATGTTGCCTTTATGTGTGTGCGTGTGCGCCGGAGGCTGGATCTGGTTTGTACCAGTCCAGTACGAGTCCTACACCCCCCTGATTCTGCGATGAGTCACAGCTCTGTGTGGGTGTGCCTGCGTGCGCTGGCTTGTGTGCACAGCTGGTGTGAGGAAAAGTGTGTACAGTGAAGTCTTATACAGAAGGTGTGTGTGTGTGCAGCTCAGTGTGTGTCCTCTGTGTGAAGCAGTGTGTTTCCCTGTGACGTTGGTAGTGACGTCACGCTCAAGGGTTTTTATTATTCTGCTCAGACACACACCCTCCCTCCCTTCTATCCTCTCTCTCACTCTCCCCCTCTTCTCCTTTCTTTTTTCTCTTCCCTGCCTCTCTCCCTACATCTCTCCCTCCCTCCTATCCTCTTCTCTGCCTCTTCTTTTTTCTTCTTTCTTCTCTCCCTCCCTCTCTCACTGTCTCTGCCAATCTTCCCCTTGCCTGTATCTCCTCTTCTATTTCACCTTACTCTCTTCCTCTTCTCTCTTCCCCTCCACTGTCCCTCTCATCCCTCCTTCTTTCCATCTGTGGAGCTCTGAGTCAGAAGCATCCAGAAGTCAGCAGAATATGGAGGATGGGGGAGAGAGAGAGAGAGAGAGAGAGAGAGAGAATAGAAGAGAATAGGAAAGAAGAGGAGAGAGGGAGATGCTGACTCTAGGCTGGATTAATACTGTGTGTGTGTTTAAGCGATGGAGGGGGTGGATGGAGGACAGTGAAGGCTGTACAGCAGAGAGGAGAAACAGTGTGAAGAAGGATGGAGTAAAAGACAGACTCCAAATCCTCCATACTTCCTGCTGGCTCGTGTGTGTGTGTGTCTATTGTGTGCGCATGCACAAGTCTTCCTGTGACAGGGCACTTGGAGGCTTTTAACACATGCTGCTAAATTGGTCCGATGAGTCTGGCTTCTCCATGGCAACCAGCGAGCCAGCTGCAGTGGTCCTCCTGTGGGAAGGAAGCGTAACCTCGGACACCAACCTCTCTCTCTACTCACACTCTCACTCACACACTCGCTCACTCTCTCTCGCTCTCTCTCTGGACTGCACTAAACCCTTACGAATTTCGCGAGAACGCGTACCAAAGTCTGTGAGTCCGGACTTTGGGATTGGTCACTCACTCACTCACTCACTCACTCACTCACTCTCTACTGAGAGGGAGAAAAAAACTTGAGGCATATCTTTGTAAAAGTTCTGTGGCCATTTCTTGTTCGTCAAATACGGTTATTGCATCATTGTTCAAGGTTCAAGGACTGAAAAACAATTGCTTTAGCTCACAGGCCTTTTCTCTCATGTAGGCTACTGCCGTAGGAATAGTGAAAATTGTATGGCATGCGTGACTGTGCAGGACTGTGCATTACCTGGTAAAAAACAAAACCTTTTTTTGCCAGATCATGGAGAGATTTCAGTTGTGCAAAAAGGCGTCTTCATAAATTAGGGTGGTCTGGGCGATTACTATTGAAATGTTAAAACCGAATTGTCCACCTAAATCAAAACTTAAACAACCCCTGAATTCATAATGGTGGGTAATGCTAAAAATTGTAACCTAAATTAAATTATTAATTGCACAAAATAAAAATAAAAAATAGATTAGATTCCCCATGCAAACTTTGAAATTAACTGAACAAAAATGTTGGTAGTGTTGCATATTGATATTGAAGAATCAGATGGAAATACAGTTGCTTAATATTATACTTGGTTGGCCTACATAATATTGATAATTTAAAAGTAAAAATCACACAGGCCTATTATTTAAGAGGATTACCCACGCAAAAAAGGGGTGAGGGTCTGTCCATATATGATTTCGGGTCCTTCAGGTAGCCCTCATTCCCAAAAAGGTTGGAGACCCCTATTCTAGTGCTTCTCGTAGCCTATGTGTCTCTTCTCCTCACACACAGTTTTCAACCTGCAGCTGTCATGTGATAACAGCGAGACATGGCTGCTAGTTTAAGTGATGCTGTGGATGCACAGCAATGAATAATAGTAGGCTACTGTTAAGTTGATTTGCTGACCTCTCAAATTTGTGTTGCTAACCTACCTAGGCTATGTAATTTAGTTAATTTAGGCCTGCTGTTGGGTTTAATGACATTTCCGAAATAAGCTAAGCAACCTATTGGCAAACTTTTACAGGAAATAAACGAAAGGAAATAAACGTAACAAAACAGCCAACTTAAAATTAAGAGAATAGACCCATAGATTTTTTTTGTTAAAAAAAGTAGGGCTACTGTTCCGCCCAACATGCTCTGACAACGGCTCAGCTATATGGAGAGAGATTAAAAGGTTTTGTGGCGTTAAAAGTGATGATGAAAAATTTGGGTGCACCTACATTTTGTGCTCAATCTGTGACTTGAGTCTCAATGACTAGTGGCTCAGTCATTCAGGCAGGAGAGACTGAACTGCATAATAAATTGTACTGCATTTGCAATGTCTCTTGTAGGTAAATGCGTTAGTCATGTATTTTCCCCTGTTTACCTTCGTCTATACAAATTGATTGTTAATATCTGGTTATTCTCCCCCTCTCCATATCCGTCCCATAGACTGTATATATAGAACTGGACAGTGTGCCGTCTGTTAAGAGTGATGCGAGCGTTAGTCCAGAGCCACCTGGTGGCTGGCTGCAATACAATGTGTAACTCCGCCCATCCCCATGTATTTCAATGGCCAAGTAGCCACCTTTCCGTGTCACTTTTCTCACCTAAAACTATTTTTGTATCTACAACTTTTTATTCGAAAAAATAGTTTTCAAGATGCTTCAATACACACTTTCTCTTTTCTCGCTGAAATTATTTTTTTTAATGTTATATTAGCAAATCTAAAAAGGGCGTGTTTACACCTATGATTGACAGCTGGCTGACTGCAGACACAACACTTTGTCCATTATGTTTTACCGTCTATGCTGCAGACACGACCACGTCATCGCTCCCTTATTTTAACGACACCAGATTTCGACACATAATCTAACCTAAATAAGTGTTGCTGTTATTATCATTAGGCTATATCTTATCAGAGTCTGACTAAATACAAATTGATAGTCATACATTGTGTAGTTGTTTGTAAGAGACATCGTTGTTAGTTGTGACAGATTCTTTGTGAAAAAAAGATATGTGCTGTACTTTCGTAGATGCTAAGTATATTAGCTCATAGCATGCTAAATCATGCTAGCATTAGCCAGTTGATAGGTAAAGTAAAAGGGCTCTGATCCGAAGTTACGTTAGCCATAGTCACCATCATTCACAGTCCTACTCACATCTCAGTATACCCATTTAAAATAGGCAAGGATTGCTCACAGTATACCCACCACTACAGCTAACTACAGCTATCTTGAATTTCCCCTGGGGATCAATAAAGTATCTATCTATCTATCTATCCATCTATCCATCTATCCATCTATCTATCTATCTATCCTAAATGGCTCATTGCAATTTACAATTTGTGTGAGTTCAGGGGCATACCGAAAGTTGAAGTTTGGGTGACCTCAATAAAGAAAATAGAAACAAAGTGATGTGTACAGCCTCAAGTATGAATAATGTCACGTTAACAGAAGGTTCAGAGCAGCGACAGACCTATCTTGGTGCCACGCAAGTTATTGAAAGTCATGTGTTTCAGAACGTAGTGGTGCTGTGCCATGTCCCATGTATAAGGGGCTTCAGGTTGATCCAGTGACAGTGGGTGGTGTCAGGGAGATGAATGTCTGGGAACTTGGAGAAAGAGGGAGGACATGCCACCCCAGCCAAACCACCTCACGTAGGCATTCCCTTGCAGACTAATGGAGACCACCTTGCCGCCACCTCCAATACATTCAGCCATCACCCATACCTTATCTGCAAAAAGTAAAGTTACAATTAAGTTAGTCAGACAATTTTACAACATTACAAAGCATATAAGGAGGCACTCAACACCACTAGTAATACCAATTAATTAAATATGTGTGCAATAAATTTCACTGCCTACCTAATGTTAACTACACGTTTAAACATGCGATTTTAATATTAAATTCTATATTTAAATATGTGAATGTTATCAACTTGTGTCAGCTCGAAAAATAACGTTATCAGTAAGACTGATCATGGACGTTAGATGACAAATTATG
Organism: Alosa alosa; assembly: GCF_017589495.1. Taxonomy (NCBI): domain Eukaryota; kingdom Metazoa; phylum Chordata; class Actinopteri; order Clupeiformes; family Clupeidae; genus Alosa; species Alosa alosa. Next base: position 29,443,144 of record NC_063189.1, on the reverse strand, counting down.
GTGTTACTTTCTCAATATTCACCGATATCCCTGGGAATTTGTGACTGGTTCTTGGCGTAGTGTTTAATGCAGGCGTTTCATTTATCGATCATTCACTCATGCAGTCTACAACTACCGACCTACCGTCACAGAAGTAGCTCTAACGTAGGTGTCTTTGTCATTAACGTTAGAAAAAATGCAACGTTGGCAAACTGGCTAGTAGTTACATTAATATGACAGGTTGATGAGGTCCATGCTTCATATAATGTTAACGTTGCTTTATCATAAACTGTACTGACTGTGTAATCTCCATGTACAGTCAATGGTTACTCCATGTTGAGATAGCATACATTCAGATTGAGATATTTGAAAACCGCAAAAACTAATAAAACCGACTAAACATGCATCGACTATTAGGGGAGCTGTTTGCTAATCTTCACCTCAACGACTAACTTAGCCTACCGTTTACAGTAACGTTAATGTAGCTGCAAACGTTAGCATGTAATTCTCTGTACGTATTTCTGTTGTTAGCTGATTAGTATTCACCATACTAATTTCTCACAGTCTGTAATCAACATAATAAGCTCTCTTAGACGTATTTAAGAACAACAATAGACAAAAAAACTTTTCAGTTGATACACAACACTTACCAGACAAGAACAAACCGAAGACTGTTGTTTGTGCTGTTTAGCTAACTCACAGCCGCTAAATTCATCCAGCCAGCTAGCCTTCGGCGCCTATGGTCGACCTGTGTTGTGGAAAGGAGAAGGGGGCGGGTTTAACTCGCTGAGTGGGCGTGCCTGACCGCGACTCCTCTTCACTGCGCATGCTTCAACTTCTGCTGCGCAGCCGCACTTCAAATTGGTTGCAAGTTTTCCAAGATGGCGTCGACTCGGCGGCTTCAATTCCATAGAACACTGCTGAATGCAACCACACTGTCCAGTTCTATATATACAGTCTATGATCCGTCCCATCCGACTTCCTTCACTCTCTCTGCTTCCTTTGCTCTCTCTCTCTACCTCTCTCTTTCTCTACCTCCCTCTGTCTCTCACTGCTTCCTTTGCTCTCTCTCCCTCTCTGTGTCTCTTTCGCTACCTCCCTCTGTCTCTCACTGCTTCCTTTGCTCTCTCTCCCTCTCTGTGTCTCTCTTTCGCTACCTCCCTCTGTCTCTCACTGCTTCCTTTGCTCTCTCTCTCCCTCTCTCCCTTTCTCTCTTTTCTCTCTCTCTCTCTCTCTCTTTTCTGAATTCGACCTGTGCTTTATTGGTATGATATAGGTATGGTACATTGTACAATGTTGCCTACATGTTCCAAAAAAACATGTTTTTGCAGTAAAAGTAGCTGCTAAAACTAAAGACCCCCCCCCTCCTCCTCCCCCCTCGCTGTAGTTGGGTGCGTAAGAAACACCCTCCGTCAGAGGCTCCGGTGCCCATCCCCCCCAGCGCGGGTGGGTCTGACCCCTGGAGGAGCATGAGCGTGGTGCCTTACCTGGAGGACCTCCACGGCTACGCCGACCAGGACGATGACGACGAGCTCTTTGACGGAGAGGAGGATGACATAATTTACACTCAGGACTTCACAGTACCAGGTACTGACATATACATTCATACACGCATGCTCAAACACACACACACACTCGCACATACAGAGACACATGCACATACACTCAGATGCGCACACACACACACACACACACACGCATGCTCAAACACACACACACTCACACATACAGAGACACATGCACACATACAGAGACACATGCACATACACTCAGATTAGGCCTGGGCGATATGGACCAAAAGTCATATCCCGATATATTTAGGTTGAATATCGATATACGATATATATACCGATATTTGTTCCGCAAAGTTAGAGCTGTAAAATGATATGTTCAGTCAAATATGAGTACCGTATTTTCCGGACTATAAGTTGCACTTTTTTTTCATAGTTTGGCTGGCCCTGCGACTTATAGTCAGGTGCGACTTATATGTGACCAGGCATGGCAAAACCAGGCACATGTCTCCTCAGAGACATTTTGAGTCATTCACAGATTCCGAAAGTGTAGTTTCAAAGCTATCCAATGGTGTCTCACTCATGGAGATCTGGTAATATTTGAATAAGTTGTAGCCATTTTAAAGTATACACATCTCAAAGCTACAAGCTGAGAAATGCTAATGACCCATCGAAACTATCTGTAATGGGTTACAGAACCAGCTAGTAGCAATGGATAAAGTAGTCTAAAACAGACATGAGATCACGTTTGCAAACCCTGTTATTTTGAATGAACACCCAGTGCAAGGCACCAAGTTGGCAATGGATTTAGCAGGTTTAGCAATGGATAAAATAGTCTAAAACGCGAACTATACAAACATGAGATCACGTTTGCAAACCCTGTTAATTTGAATGCACACACGATAAGGCACCCTGCCATCAGTCAAAACAAGACATTCTCGCATTATTCAAATTAATTGCCCACCGAAACTATCTGTAATGGGTTTTGGCTAGTAGCCTATGGTGCCAATAGATAACGACAGTAGGCCCTAATTAGCTAGTAGCAATGGATAAAGTTTCTAACACACAAACTTTATTCCCGTCAAATGTAACTGTGGAAATAGCATCTGATATCTTACGATCTAGTTCCTTTGCTGCCAGACCTAGAGATTCTTCCTCGTATTAATTATCTTCGGCTAAGGTCAGCTCTAGATTAGGGATGTTCTCCAATGTAATGAAGTCGCCTTCATCATCAGATTCAGGTCATCTTTAGGACTTCAACTTGCACATTCTGCAAAAAACCGAAAATAACTAATTTTGAAGAAAAAAAAACCCTTCAAAGACGTTTTTCGCGACTTGAGCCTGGTTTTGCCATGCCTGGTCACATATATGAAAAAATATATAATTGAACATGCTTTTAAATGTTAATTCATATTAACTGACCCTACATGAAACATTACTGTCTAGCCGCGAGAGAGCACTCTCAAATGCACAAGTTCTGTGCTCTTTCAGTCAGAGATTAGTGGTTGCGCTATGCCTGAAAAACACGTGCATACCTAAATCCTTAAATTACCGTTATGGCAAGAATTCTGTTTGGGCCTCAGATTCGGACAAATAAAGGCAAGTAATAGTTTTGTTTCAATTTAACTTATAAAAGAGCTCTTCTTAATATTTTATATTGTTGGTTGGTTTAATATTGTTGCCAATGAAAAGTCATTGTCTTACACCATGAGTCTCTGACACGTTGCTCTCAAGCTACCAGTTGCATGCAGCCCCCGCTTGCCAGAGGCTGATGCAGTAACCTACATTTAAACACAATTGTTGCTGCCAGGCATCAGCCTAAGAATTTTATAAAAAAGTAAATCATGCTTAATTAAAAAATTACTCAATTTAGGCTGAATAAGGTTTCCATTTCAGCACAACTCACATTCCATGACTAAATGAAAGCAGATGCCTTATCTCGCAATAAGCAGATGGAAATCCCAATACCCTTTCATACATGAAACTTAATAGTGAACCATCAAATACCGCACAGATTTCAGTGGTCATCAGTCCCAATATTTAGCAATATAATCAAACAGTAAGCCATGCCCCAAATAAAGGTGCTGTGCTTTATGCCTTCAAATAAAAGACCCCAGTCGTGAATTTGAAGATTTCCACGATAGTCTCCTAAACATTCCTCACCCGTTATCTAGACATGCATGAAAACATTTGAAAACAAAACTCACTGCCATGTAGGCTAATATTTGATTGCTGTTTTGCTACTAATTATCTTTCACGTACTGAATATGCACACTAGAAAGTGAAAGTAGGCCTACTATGCGCTCCGTGTCAATCTGTCTGTTCACATCCGCAATCGATTATAACATTCCTCAAATGGAGAACACATCCATGTTCTCTCGCGTTACAGGCTGTCATGCTTCTGTGTTTACAAAATTCCTGACGGTTCCTGATCTCTAAACGTTTTGTTTTCCTTTCCTGTCGATCACGGTTGATGTAGAAGCACCTCCCAGGCTATAATTTGACTTCAGCGATGAGAGAGGGAGAGAGAGGGGCAAAGTGGTCCATGCGCGTGTGTGTGTGTGTCTCTGCATGGGGTTCAATTGAAGTCAGAGTTGTGATAGTATATTTTTACTACCATATTTCTCTTAAGACTCAATCAGGACGATGCAAGATCAGGATCCAGGCTTTATTCTTTTCAATGAGGGGCCAGTGGCCCTCAAGGGAGAGAAGTACATGTTTGTTTCACCCCATCATGGATTTCACCAGATTCTCAGTATTCTGACTTCTCAGTATTCTCTGACTTCTCTGACTATACAGAAACAGTCTACCTTATTTAAAGTTACACACATAGAGAAGGAGTGACCTCTAGGTCCAACCCAGTTTGAATATGCAATAGAAAGGGAGGATGAGGATTAGGCCTTCATCAGGTCTGGTCAGCTTCTATTGTCTTTTAATTAAAACTACCCCCTTTCCTGGGAAGTCCTTCAGAGGCTTGGACACATGCTGTTCTACAAACATTAACATTTCACACCTGGTGATGGGCAAAAGGCATCTAGACAGGCTTTCATTGAATTCTAATCATTCAAGGATAAACAATGGATACACTGCATACAGACCAAAGACACACACAGGGTACACACAAAAATCACAGATGACCATAAGAAGTACGCAGTATGTACATTTACAGAAATGACTTTCAGTTGGTGCGTCCAGTCAATAGTCCCGCATTCAGGCCGCTCCATTATTAGATTAACGTTATCAGACAGCGCTGTAACATGTGTGGGAATGTGTGGCTATGCGCATATTTTTTTCTCTCGCCGTCTCGGAGGTGGCCAGCCAAGCAATTGTTCTGCTGCTAGCTTGTGCCAATATATCGTCCAAAATGCTTGATTGTATTGCATTCTCCACATTTTTAGCTACATTTTCATGTACCACATCAGCATTTTTGTTCAGTGAATCTTTTGTAAATTGCTTCACAATTAGCGCGGGCACTCGTCAGCAGCCTTCGGCTTGCCTCTTGCCACTATTCACTCCTTCGTCTTCATTAACATTCCCTATAGAATTCTCAATATTTTTGGACTCTGTGTCCAGTTATATCTGTCTGTTCTTGGTCTTGGATTTTGTGAAATAAATGTCTAAATATCACCTGCTTGCTGCAGCTTTGGTCTGCCCGTCCTATTAAAACCGGTCTGTGCACGTCTTGCGCATGTTTTTCTCTCTCGTGGGCATTTAATCTGCTGCCGGCTTGTCACTCCGCATCGCCCAAAATGCTTGATTGCATTGCATTCTCCACATTTTTAACTAAATTTTTATGTACCACATCAACATTTTTGTTCAGTGAATCTTTTGTAAATTGCTTTACAATGGCTGAAACGTGCTTATGGCACTCCATACATATAGCGTGGTTTTGTTGCTCATCTAAAAATGTGTATCCAAACCATCTCCAAATTATCGAGCTACTACTTTTTCTTTTACTAACCAAGAGGCTCCCCTCCGCACGCTCAGACATTGTTGCTTTCTCCATGTTTAGGGCAGCCGTGGCCCACTGGTTAGCACTCTGGACTTGTAACCGGAGGGTTGCCGGTTCGAGTCCCGACCAGTTGTTAGTCTGTACAATACACAAATACATCTGCTTTATGCCGCAGAATTATGCACTTGGATAGCCTATAGAACGGGCACATTTTTTGGAGAGAACGCACGCAAGAATCTGTAGGCTATTTGTGGCTGGTTACCAGCAAACAATGTTTAATGCATTAACTCAAGACGTCAAACATTTTCTAAACAATACAAACAGAAAGGATGCAGCAGGCAGCAAATGTAGAAGAGTAATTTCCCGTGGAAGAACAAAATGCTGAATGAAGCCCAAATTTATGAAGGCATATCTGGCAAGTTGTTATTTTTTGAAGACGTAAATGGTTGGGCTATAGGCCTAGTTTGCAAGAAGGAGACATAAAGCGTGAGCATGCCACACTATCCACAGCTGTGGTAGGGGGGGGTAGGAGGATTACTGTTAGCGGGATTTATATAAAATTCTTCAACAGAAGGCCTGCCTCGAATGCAGGCTTGTGGTTTGCGCAGCCTACAGTAAGTAGGTCTAGTGAGTTAGGAGTCCTCTAGACTTCTTTTCAGCTATCTCAGAGGTGGAAAGTTGCGTTAAGTTGGGGGCAGGGCGGGTTAACAATTCATAGACCCTTGGGAACAAATGTCTGATGGCCCCCCTGCCCCCAGCCAACGTGAATCGGGCGGTCAGTTAATAGGCCTATCGTGAAGATTTGTATTGCCATTTAAGGCACGAGCGCATCTGTGAGGCCAAGCCTCACCAAGTAGCCCGTTTGTTTACAACTAACATTACATTTAATTAAACTGCTTATAGGCTATGCCGAAATAGTTTCAACATTTTGAATATCAGTGTCAGGTGAATTAGGAAATGCCTTATGGCTGAAAGCTGCTTGGGATCCCCCCCTGTCAAGCAATAACCATACAAAAAGTTAAAAACAGATGACATGATGCGCATCACTGACATAATGCGCAAATAATATAGCCTAGATATTCCAATATATTCGAATACATGTGTTTATTTTAGAGGGATATTGAACGTCATTTTTTGAGCAATTTTGACAGCCCTAGTCCACTGTAGGCTCATGTCGTCTATTAACACCTTCCACTAACCCCGGTGAGTGGGGGTCGCTATAATGCGTGTGAAATAGGCTACTCAATGGTGCTATGTGAAATAGCCTTAAAATCGTTCCGGTGTTGTGTGCCTTCTGGTTTCTCCACCTACTGGTTTCCTTGCGCGTGCATGCGCTGCAGCAGTTGTCAGACATTCACAAACAAGTTGTTTTAGGCGGTTTGAAGTCGCTTTTCATACGCCATGGCCGGCTACATTACAGCCACTTTCGGACAAAAGACATGTAAAAACATATGTTTTGAAAACTAGCATTAAACTGGATTCGATCCTGCAAAAGCAACACCGCAGCGTGACTCTCTCCATCCTGATTCCCTACTCTTTGAGCCAACTAATCACGTTGAATCAATTAACTATTGTAGGCTACCATTAATTAATAATGTAGGCAACACCCAGGTAACATGTTGTCCAGGCTATCTGAAACAAGGGGTTGCCTCTCATCTACAACAACTGGTTACGTTGGGCTGCTACAGTCGTCAGTGCACTGTGCACAGTAGGCATATGCTACTCTTTGTGGTTGATCAACTAAAAATAAAAGATGTATTTGGTGATGACGTTATTGTAGGCCTAGTAGACCTAAATTCTGAGAAATTAAATGGTACGAAACGATCTACATAAGCGCACCAGACCGCCTGATGTCTTCAAGGGTTGAATGAAGGGAGTTTGCAAAATTAGTGTATTTTTCAAGTCAATAAACATTCTTAATTTTTGAATGTCTTTGTCAGGGAACATCTGACTTTTAAAACCATAGGCCTGGTAGTTAAACTCAGACAAGGAGTTATAAGATAAAGGCAATACTATTTGTGTCACCTAATGCAGTTCAGTGAATTAGCAAGATACCATCAGAAGGCAACAATCATAAGGCACAGTCTTGGCGTCATCTCTCCCCCCCGCATAAAGCTGTCTGCGTGTTGTAGGCTAGATTTGCGTGAGTTCTTTCTATCTGCTTACTTTTTTGTGAGTTCACGACCACCTAGTCTATGTTATAGGCGTTCTATGAGGTACCAGTGTTTAGCTGTGTCACAAAACAATAAGCTTTGTCAGACTACTTTTAAAATGATATTCAGGGCTGTATACATTTTAAACATTGGGGCTGAAGACCCGACAAAAGCCTTTATGTTAATTCTTCAGGTGGGAAGTGTCAGGAATTTTCATACGAGAGACGCTCTCATTGGTGGTTAGTATATGAAATAGGGAATTGACAGCAACATATCCAATCACATTATGAGAGATGCTAAATTTAACATAAACTGCGATGTTTGATTTTAAATTAATGTAAATTTAGCGGGACTGTAAGCGGTCACACGTGGGTGCTCGATGTTTTCAGTGGGTGCCGAGAGACGGAGCATCCACGGTATCGGCCCTATGACAAAAGCGTATCTGTGGTTGCATCCATTACAAACAAACATGCAATGTGAGCGTCCGGGATTGGGAAGAGCACTAAATGCTCTACTGAATAAGCACAAAGTCAAACCTTTAAATGAAAAACACTCTTTAATAATCAAAAAAATAAACCGCTAATGAAGTAAACTTGTGACCATCAAAAATCGTTTATAGCCTGTAACTCCGTGATAACAGGGCGTAACAGGAAGGCATTTGGCTGAGCAACGGAGGTTAATATGCTCTATATTTTGTCCAAATGATGTCTGTCTATCATCGTTGCACTTCGGAGAAAACCAGAATGTTTAATTTGTCCCATGTTTCTTCTCACGGCAAAACGGGATTCACTTTCGCAGTTAACCAAATATTTCTTTATTAGGGCAGGGCAGGCATATTTCTGGCTATTAAATTATTTCTAAACTAGTCTGCTAAGGTTTGTAGTGAAGTCTGTGTAGGGTTTTCCAGGCTCCATTTCTTTTTACGAGACATCCTGCTCACTTGAGCCATCTACCGGTTGTTTGGGTTGTTGCAGCGTCACACTGGGAAAATACAAATTAAAGTCGCGTGATACCGCGTGATCCCACGCGCGGACCGCGAGTGAAGCTGGCCAAGTCGAAGCACTGCCCACTGTATGCCACGCATGTCAGATGAAAGAGGAGACACAGAGCTATCATTTGATACCAAGTACATCCTTCTGGGTTATAAAACAGACGAAGTTACAGCAAAATAATAACTTCATATACCTGGACTTACCCCACGTTTTTGTGGCAAAGCATATGTTTATAATCCAACGCCATCGTGTGTTTCTCTATGGCAAAGCATGTTCATAATCCGGTTTTGAGATAGCAAATTTCTACATGGCATCCAGTTCAAGGCTCACATTGCATCCCAATTTGTTCAACAAAGAAACACCTTTTTTGCCTTTACTTTGTTCATGGCAATGCAGTAAAAAGTTGAGAATCATTATGACTGCATACCATAGGCACACATGCTAACACGCAAACTCGGGTCAAGTCAGGTCAGATAAGTTCGTGTCACAGATATGGAGCGCAGAAAGGTAATTTTTCATCACTAAATAAAAAATGGCATGTATTTCCATAAATCACACACCACATATTTCTGTAAATGGCTCAGCCCCAGAGTATCCCTCCAACATGGCAATTATATTGCCCGATTCAGGACAGTCTGCCCTACACACACATGAAATGCATGTAGAGCTATGAGCTTGCTGTGGTGAGATACATGTCAAAATATAAGAATTTTTATAATATGCTTTTTATATTTTAATTCTTTTTAAAAAAATCAAGCTAATACTAATACATGAAATGATTGCAGATCTGGATAGCCTAGACTCTGCTGAAAAAAACAATATGTAATATGTGTGTGTGGCACTTACAATGACCAGAATAAATCCTTATGACTAAGGTAGTAAAAATGGGTTAATCACACCTGACAATTAAACGGAGCTGTGGCTGTTTGTGATTTTCACTGATTCTTGAGAGCAAGGAGCGGGATATTTGCACCGCTCAGCTCCGTTCACTAGCTCTGATTCGGAGGCATATCACATACATAAAGATTATAAAAACTGATTATTTTTCGATTCATGGCACGTTTCTTATTTTTTTAATGCGTTCTGCGGAGAAGGGAGACTGGCGTTGGTCACGGTTTGGAATGAAAGGGAGAAAACAGGACAGAGTAACACGGTGGACTACTTTTTTTTTTTTTACGACGTAGGCAAGTTAAGGCGGCAGGCCTGTTTTGCCAAGGCGGCCGCCTTGACTGCAAAGTGCTGCGGGAAACCCTGATGTGTTCTAGAGCCAGTGCAGTCATGCGTTCTGGAGCCAGTGTAGTCATGTGTTCTGGAGCCAGTGCAGTGCAACCAGTGCAGTGATTCTTTGTGTGTCTTTGCTCTGATTTCCCATCAAGTAGGAGCTGCCCAGTGATTACACAGACAGGCAGACAGACAGAGGCTAGCCAGGGTAGTCACAACCCCCTTTCCCTCCCACTCTCCCCTACATCCCACCCTCCTACCTTCAGCAGGAAGTCCAGACCAGCATGCAGCAGTGTTTCCAGACAGGGCCTGATGCAGCAGTGTTTCCAGACAGGACTTGATGCAGCAGTGTTTCCAGACAGGGCCTGATGCAGCAGTGTTTCCAGACAGGGCCTGATGCAGCAGTGTTTCCAGACAGGGCCTGATGCAGAACCCGTTATCTGTGTACGTCTGGAGCTTTACACATTCTCATATTAAACTTCACATAGTTCCAGTGTGTATTAAAAGACAGCAACCTTTAGGTTAAGTTCTGTGCCTTGTATATTGTGTACATTAAGCAGGCCTATACTCTGCAGGATAGCATGTGTACATTAAGGGCTATCCTCTGCAGGATAGCATGTGTACATTAAGCAGGACTATCCTCTGCAGGATAGCATGTGTACATTAAGGACCACCATATGCAGGATATCATGTGTACATTAAGCAGGACTAGGGTTGCAAAATTCCGGGAATTTAAAAAGTTGGAAACTTTCCATGGGAATTAACGGGAATATATGGGAATTAACAGGAATAAGCGGGAATTAATGGTAATAAACTGGGAATTTTTAATATGGCAAGTTAGTCTACAGGGAACTTAAATGTAGTGGACAAAACTCCATCTTGCAGTCTAATATTAGTTAAAACAACCTGATTTAATGCAATTTCAGTCGAATTTCTACCCTGCACAAATGTCAATCACATGCCTAAAGCAATCGGCATAGGCTGCTAGACATAAAGGAAACCTATGGTGCGTTCATATGCATGGGGAAACAGGGTTCCCGCTGATCCTTAAAAAGTCTTAAAAAGTATTAAATACAACTTTCGGTTTTTAAGGCCTAAAAGCGTCTTAAATTGTCTGGGATGTCTTGAATTTTCAAAAGGGAGGTATTAAATTTGCGTATGGGACCGCCAGCGAGAGCAAGAGAGCAAGTGTCTCCATCCGGTTTCGTGTATTTAAAAAGCAATTGTATAAGTTACTATAAGGCTACGGGAGGAAGTGTAGTGGTTGCAGAGTGAAGATGTTTTTCATGGGTGTGGAAAGGTGTGAAAACGGTAATAATACAGCATGTACAAATATGCCTGACATTTTCGTGGTGTAGCCAAGGCCTGAGAGATACGCAGGTAGCCTACATGAGCGGTAGAATGAGCGGGAGAAAGAGTGGGTAAGCCAGTTAGCGATAGGTTGGCCATACGTTCGAGTTTAGGCCGGACATATGTATTTTAAAAGCCCTGTCCGGTGTCCGGCGCAGCCTCAAGCCGGACGCTCATTTGTCCTCCTTTTTGGAGTTGCGCTTGGCATCTAGAATCTTTGCTCGGACGCAGCATTGTTTCACAAACTATGCGCATAATTTGACCAGCAGTCTTCACGTCCAGTGCTTTTGTCACTCTTCTGATAATTTGCTGCACAATTTATGAAGGAACCACGGACTGATAGAAAAAGAAAACAAACATTTTCGCAATTTAGGAGGAAATACTGTACATGTTAGGTTGATCTGTTTGCATTTTTCCAGCGTGTGTTGCTGGCCTAGCCTAGGGAAGAACATATCTGTCTAAGTTATAATACCTGTAATATCTGTCAGCAGCTTGCTTGCCAGCGTTTCCCACTAGGCCTACTTCGCAAAAGCTGTGAAATATAACCACATAATTTTTGAATGTCGGCGACTGGCTTCTGGATACATAAAAAAAACGTGCATTCATAATACGTGCGTGCTTGAGATGAAACCAGCAGTTTTCAGCAGGGTCATGCGAGGAGGACCTGTCTCTTAATTAATTTAAAACAAGTCGATGGTTTTACAATGTTTCAGTCAAGCTTTGGTTGGTTTAGATACAACTGGTATGCAAAATGTAAAGTAGTGGATTAACTTTAATTTGCTGTGCTGCATATGGGACAATAGATGCACATAAATTATATAAAAGGCCTATTAAAATATTTAAATTTAGCTTAGCTTAGTCTAACTTGGAGAAAAATATTGAAGGGAATCCAGTCATCTCTGCAGGATAGTATGTGGACATTAAGGACTAGGACTATCCTCTGCAGGATAGTATGTGGACATTAAGCAGGGCTATCCTCTGCAGGATAGTTTGTGGACATTAAGCAGGGCTATCCTCTGCAGGATAGTATGTGGACATTAAGGGCTATCTTCTGCAGGATAGCATACGCGCCAGTGTGCATCAGGCAGGAAAGGTGATCAGGTCTCCTGTGTCAGTCAAGGGTTTGGATTGTTCTGGAACCTGAGACTGAGATGGCGAGACTGATTGAGCAAAACAAACCAGGCATGAAAGGGGCAGATCATCAGGAAAGCAGTGAAGGACAAATATAGAGAGATGTGAGGCCTCACCTCACCCATTACATCAAACGCTGCTCGCAGCACAATGGTTCTGTGTGTGTGTGTGTGTGTGTGTGTGTGTGTGTCGCTCTATTACATTAGCATGAAGAAACTGCAGATTTCTATTTATTCTGTCTGCAGCTATCCAAACTATGTAAGCCGATCCGTCACACACAGTCTTCTGAAGTTTTTAAACACGCCTCTCTCTCACTTACAAAGCACACCTGAACAACATACGCATACACCTCTGGAGCACATCTCCCTACTGGAGCGGGGTACGAGGAATATCACATCTACTGTAACACAATTAGTAGGCTAAAGTCAGTACGAATTGCCTCCAAAACAGCACATTTCATCCACAACATTGTGTATACAGGGCTAAAGTTTCACCTAGGGTTTTCTGGATGGTGATATAGTAAAAAAAAAAAAACAATACAAAACTAATCTGCACACCAAAATGAATTTCGTCCTGATAATTGGTTTACGGTTGACTAAAAGGCACTCGGAGATCGCCAACCTTTGCCAAGGCCAAATGTGAAATTCTGAAAGTGGACCTAGGCTAAATATTTTGAGCAGCCCAGTGATGGGTGTTTCAATTTCCTTTCTTTGCAGCATATAGATTCATCTTCTTGATTGTTAGCAGCCAATCTAAGTACAATTCTTAGAAAGCAATCAGTAATTCACTAGCCTGGAAAACCCAGACCCTGGTAATCAAGAAAGATTAAGGGTCTGGCCACGAATAATGAAAATGGCACCAAGGGGTGGCATCAAGCATGCATTTGAAAATCTCACTGCACGCAGTTGGATCACACTACAAGCAATGTTTACTGACTGATTCTGGACTTCGACGCAATTGGATAACACTACGACCAATGTTTACTGATTCGTTGCAGCTGTTGTCATCTGTTTAGCTCGCCTCAAGGCCCACCTATATCAGATACACCGATGTGATTGGTTCCTCGCGATGCAAGGGGTAAAAGTAACATGCATCATTACTCATTGCCAGAGAACTCTGGATACTCTAGTAATTCACACCAGTCAGCAGGTAATATAATAAATAAAATAAAAATATAATATAATAAATATATGTATATCTAGGAGTAGGCTATTGTGAATGTGAAGGGATAGCCTATAGCAGATGGCCTTAAGCCTCTAACCACTGTAGCCATATGTGTATTTCTTCTCAAAAGAAATATTTAATAGTAATGGATTGAAAGTAGGTACACTCTTAAAACGAATGTGTCGAAAATAACACAACTTGTGGTTTTCAACACATCTCTATGTCCAGATAGGGACAACACAGTTTGTGTTGTTTCTACCACATTGCTTTTGTTATACTGTGTGTGTACTTTTTTTATGGCAAACTTTTTTGTGTTATTCTTCACAAAATCAACATTTTCAAAAATCGGACTTTGTGTGTACGGCCTTAAGAGTATGTGAGCCTTGTAAACTTGTCATCTCGCCAATTACTCTTTTCAAAGTATTTGAATCATGTAAGGTTGCTGTGTTTGGATCCCAATAAAACCATTTGTGTGCATCTCTCTCTTGCGCTCTCTTTCTCTCTCCCCCTCTCTCTCTCCGTCTCTCTCTCTCCCTCTCTCTCTCTCCCTCTCTCTATCCAGGGCAAGTTGCAGAGGACGGAGACGAGGAGGTGGCGGGTCGAGGCCGGGACTTGTCTAAGGCTGTGTGTGTGAACGGCACGGAGGGGGCGACGCTGAAGCCCAAGACGGAGCGGAGGTCCAGCTCCTCGTCCAATCCCTCCCGCAAGGGCCTGTCTACGGCCAGCAAGATCCGCAAGCTCTCCACCTGCAAGCAGCAATGACCCGCCACACACACCCTGCCTGCCACACACACACACGGCCTCAACACACAACTCCTATCGGTCAGTACTGTGTGTGTGTGTGTGCGTGCTTCTGTTGTCACTTGGACATTAAAACAGGAAGTAGGAAGATAACTTATCCTTAGTGGATGTGCATGCATGTGTGCGTGCAGGGCTGGCGCAAGGCAATCCTGCGCCCTGGGCATAATAGGAATGTGTCGCCCAGGGTTTTTGTTGTCCGGTAATTGCCGGACATTGGCCGGGGAAAAAATGAAATGTCCGACAAAATTAAATCTCTCCGGTCAAATTGTCCGATTGAAATTGGCTAATAATTTCATCTTCCTAACACAATCTGAATTTGAGAATAAGCCTAAAATGTAGGCCTATAAGAATAGCAAGAATACATCCTTTGGCTATGTTTTAATTTAAAGGCACAGGCTCTACCGTTTAAAGGTTATTAAGCAACACGCATACTTTATGCTGCATTTCAAATAAAGTGCACGCTTAAAATGTCTGTTAAACAACGAATGAATGAGTTCAAGCATGACCAGGCCCAGGCAGACTAGCCTTAAAAGCTTTTTTCAGAGGCCAGGCGCGATGGATGATGGTAAATCAATTACGCCTGAAGCCTCAGATGTCTGGTCAGCTCCACCACCACCATAGAAAAAGTGTCAGGCGTATCTGTCAGAATCAGTGACGTTGGGGATCTTGGTACAGTTCTACAGAGCGGTCATTGAGAGTGTGCTAACATCCTCCCTCACGGTCTGGTTTACCTCTGCGTCAGCCCGTGCAAAGGCAAGGCTACAAAGAGATACAACAAAAGATTAAGTGAATTCTGGAACTATTTTGGATACATCGTGGATAGTGAAGGCGAGCCATCAGGTACACAGAGGCCCGTTTGTAAAATATGTTTCAGAGTCATTCAAAAGCAATAGGCTAAACATAGAACTTGGCTAAGCACCCAGCAGACATATCCCAACATTTTTAAAGGGTTCAAAGAAGGACAGGTTAAGGAGTAGGCTATAGAAAACACCACTACATGATTAGTGCCAAGTTCATCTCTTCAGTTTTAGTCTAGCCTAACTGAAACGAGTATGGTTTTCTTGGATAAAGCGAACCTTCCTTCATCAGTGAATTTTGACGAGACATAACGACTGAACATATAACTTGATGAAAACGCAATGTTCACGCTAATATAACTTGCAAACGATTTATTTAATATTCGGTCAGTACTATTGGTAATGTTTGTCATATGGCATGCAGACTGCAATTTGTTTAATAGTTATTGCCCAGATGTAAGATAGGCTACCCGAAATGCGCTAATTAAAGCCCACAGCATATAATAGCCTACCACTGAAGCTTGTTGAGTCCTAATAATAATAGTGGCTTATTGTTACATGGTAGCAAATAATGTTATTAAAGAAATATACATAATGTACACATATATATTGCAACAGGTAGCCTAATGGTATAGGCCTATCTGACGAAGACCTGGTTGGAATGTCGTACTTGTACACTGGTACCCTTTGCAACTGTCAAAGAAATCCCATAAACATGCGAAGGCCTAGAGTAGCCTACATCAGATGGCCTAAAGATTAGGCCCCTCTGCATAGCATTCAGTGATTTGCATGCAGTAATTTCAAAACTAACCTTGATATAGCCTACTTTGGCTATTTAAAGGTATTTAATTGCCAAAACACAACACAATGTAAATTGAACTATAACAAACAATAAAGGACTTAATCACACACAAATTCCTATTTTACTGACTATAAAAAATAAATATGTAAGAAGTTTAGAACACAGAATTGACCTGGACACTACAAAAGTGCACCAAATTCAAAACAAATGACTCTATACACTTGGAGGAGGTCTGCGTCCTTTCTTTTCGTGATATTTTAGGATTTCGCCGTGGTATTGTTTCAGTATCGAGCATCGAGATATTTATGGCAGGTATCGTATCGAAGTCATAATTTTGGTATTGTGACAACACTAGTTCCCAGAGCATGCTTTCTCTGTCTATGATCTGCAGGGTTAAGGCCTCCTCGACGAGGAGATTGCTGGTCCGCGGATAATTTGCTGCACAATCGAATGGTATCATTGAACTGCTGACCGAAAGAAAAAGAAACTAAACATATAGTACATTTAGTGCTATCAAATAAAGAGGCATAGCATTTAGGGGGTAGTGGTGTGAGCGCTCATTCAATGTGTGTGCGCATTTGCGCAAGTGAAACTGTTGAACCACTGAAGATAATGTGGGTAGCAGCAACAAACAACGTAGCCTATTTAAAACAAGGAACAAAGCGGATTCTTGCTGTCTATGAAAACAGCATAGAGACTGGCTAGATCTTTAAATTGATACTAGTTAAGCATGTTTAAGTTAGGCTAATGAACATGTTGCATTCTATACAGCCTGATTATGCCATTCTTTAAGCTACATAGCCTGTTTCAGTTTTCCTCGACTTGTCTAACTAAAAAGCGATAATAGGATTTTTAATTAATTATATTTTATCCTATAATTAGGATAAAAGGATCAAAATGTCCGGAAAACAAGAGGAAACTCTGGTGTCGCCCCTATATTCATAGACTGTCGCTGTTTCTTAAAGTCAAGGTGGGATTCTTCAAAGGACAATTGCAGCCAGGCTCACGGATAAAACGGTAGCCTACAATTAAGGAATTAGACTTTCTAGTAACATAAACGTATTATTATTGCAGGCTATTATACATAAATCTGGCTATCTTGAATACACTCACTCACAAAGACACACATAAAGACACACATAGACACACACTCACACAAGCAGGCACATACACACCTAGACATAGACGCACACAAACACACTCTCACTCACTCACTCACTCACAAAGACACACACACTCTCTCACTCGTAGACATAGATAGTGTGACTGACGTTTGTCTCTCCCCCTGTGCTGCAGGTTTTCTCTCCCGTCTCCACATGCGTTGGCCTCCCACACCCAGCAGACACGTCTCCCCTCTCATCCCCATCGCCACCCTGGACTGCCCGCTCCCCTCTCATCCCCATCGCCACCCTGGACAATGAACCCAAAATGGATGCCAGGAAAAAAAAACCTCTTCTCCTTTTTTCTGTCATTTTCTTTTTGGTTTTGTTTTAAAGAGACTGACCCAAATGGGAAACTACAAAGAGGAGATGTGCCTGCCGTACAACCACCCCACCCCCCAACAACATTGTTTTTTATCCCCTCTTTCTTTCTCTCTCCTCTTCTCTCTCTTCTGCAACTTCTCGAGACGATGCGGGTGGACTCTCAACAGCCAGATTTAGTTGCTAGGTTACCCTTTTTCTTTACAGTAATTGAATACATAGTTAAAGACACTCAGACGTTTTATTGTGACATGTTAAGAATGACAACAACAGTAATAACTATTGCTATATTGAGTATGAGATACATATATAAAAAAAACAGTGGAAAGAGTTTTGAGAAGGTGTGAATTCTTCTTTTGATGCTGGGTTTGGGCTGTGGGTGATGATGATTTCAATACGGTGTTAACTGCATGCTGTAAGGAGCAGTGGAAAAGGGAACTTCTCCAACTAAAGGACTGAAAGCAACAAACAAAAAGTTCAGACGCTTAACGACACCATCTGGCCCGGTCACCTGCTTTTTCTTCTCTTCATTGTTTTGGCTTTTTCCATCTAGGGTTTTTTTTTGTTGTTGTTTTTTTTTCAATAAATATTTTTTAATTATTATTTATATAAAACACATCCCAACCAACCCAAATTGTGTTGTCTTCATTTCAAGGTAAAGCCCTGAGAAGAGCAAATTGTTGTGTTGTGTTTTTGTAAGTGAAGTGAACCCTGGTCTATTTATATTATATTAATATTATTATTATATCTGCTGTTGACTCACCTTGACTTTGATCTAGCGTGGCTTTGAGGCTGCTGCGGAGAGTCGCTGGTACGCTCCCTTTTGATCATACCTGCCTCCCTGGCGCGGGATTGCGGAGCTGCCTCAAACCATGAGCTGTGGAACTCGGAATGCTCGCATGGCACGACAGGGAAACCCCGGGGAATCAGGCCTCTTGTGGTAGCTGCGGTAACCGTGTGTGTGCGTGCGCATGATGGAGGCAGCCAGCCAATCAGCAGCCAGAGATGGAATCGCCGGATGAATTGAGATGACGTGCACCTGAGCGAGGGAGTGAACGAGCCAGTGGAGGGGTCAGAAAACAAACACGTCACCACCAATTCTGACGCACATCAGCAGCAGCTTGTAGCTGACAGTGGACCAGCTGATATAATCATGCCCATACACAAATGTGAAGAGGTCTAGAAATCGAAGGCTACAACAGCCCTGAGGAAAAAGCAACTAATATGGTGTTCAGTTATGAATCCTCATGTACAACTTTTTTAAACTCTTCATGTACATTGCTTTTATTTCACTGGGAAAAAAAATGAGAAAGACACCAAAAATAAACACATCAGTTGGTCCCTTCATTATCTCTCTAATTCAAATGATACATTTTTAAACCAGACAGAGCTTCACTCCTCCCTATCAGAAGTAGGGCACTCAGCGTTTGAGATGGGGAAGCAAGGCTTTTTTGAGCAATCAATGCGGTGTTACTTCTCTCCAGACTATTTAAATCTCCACAAAGGAAACAGTGAAAGGGGATAAAAGCTTTTACCATCAAGGGTGAGGGTGACGGTGCCAACACTGGATTTCTGAGAAAACCGCTATTTCCTACATATAAGTAGTTGTTTTGTGACTGGTAATTTTTAGGGATGTTGGGCCACTCATTTGTCCTGCATTGGGTAACCTAAGCTAGTTAACGCAACACACATATTAATTCAGGTAAGCCCCTGATCCATAGTCAGGACACTCATAACATGCAGTCAGTGGAATGGAACATTTTGGGAGGATGATCGTCAACTTTTACTCCTCTATGCAGTCACACGTCAGCCTTGCTTGATGCGGTCTGATTTTGTTCTTTAAGTCATTTTTGGGGTCTTTTTGTTTTATTGACTTAGAACAGTGAAGAGAAGCGAGTGAGAGATGGGGTGGGATCGGGGCAATGCACTTGGACCTGACAGGGCACTTGGACACCAGTAATACTTGATCTTCAAAGTGATACTTTGTGGGCATTTCCTTACCAAACCTCTAAAAGCTCTGAGCTCTGGTACTGCACGCCTCAAGAGGTTGGAGACCCATTGCAGGTTAAAGCAGAGGGCTGTGGCTGTGTTCTATTGGTGGGGCTGGGGACACCCTTACTTTCCCAACCACCTCCTCTCTCCTTATCTCATTTCCTTGACCTTGGCTGCAGTGAGGTCAGTGGTAAAGGCCACTCATATCGCCTTTTAATGGACTCTAATCAGTGCAGTTCAATGCATGATCCTCAACTGTCAGAGATCCTTAAGTATAATGTTACAGATGCTAATGTCATCGTGCTATCGCTAGTGTTTCCCAGTGCTGATGGACAACATGGACAGGAAGCACAACAGGTATGTTTTCAAACCCATTTCATGTGACATGCAGTGAGAAACACAACACTACCGAGAGGCACTAATCAATTGAAACTCATGCATCTAAATTGTGTTGTGCAACTCCATACACAATTTAAGCTGATTTTCTTCTTGACTTTTTATTATTATTATTATTATTATTATTATTATTTTTAGACCAATGACATCAATGACGTAGCAAAACACAAAACGCAAATGTTACATACATTAATCCAACAACCGTAAAATAAATAAACAAATAAATAAATGCATTGCAATGAACTCTGTATGTAGTACAAACTCATAAAAGTCCCCACAAACCAGAAGTGATTGATATTTGTGTGTAAAGGTCTTCTTATGAGACCCTACAAACCCACTTCCAAAAGACATGTCCGGTTGTCTACATGAAGGGTTCAGATGCAAAAGCCTCTAAATGTCACCTATGTCAAAAATGAGATAAAGATGGTGAGGGGATGCTCTCCACACATAGTATACGCTAATCAAATAATTTAACTTCTAAACCCACTAAATACCACTCTCTTCCTGGTCTGAAATATCGATTTATAGGCAAAAACCTATAGGAGCCTGAATTTAAATGCTCATTTAAAAGAAAAGTGGTCAGACAGATTTAGAAGGTTTTGCATCTGAACTCTTCACATGTAGAATGGCAAATGTTTGACAATGAAGAGAGCAAGCAGACTTTAATTCCCTCGCAACAGACCTCTGAAGTTTGCCTACAAAAAAGCAGCCATCTTTGACATCTAGTATCTGGCGATTTTTCCTATGGGAAAATAACATGGGGATTTTGAATTATCGCACCTGAGTCTCGCGGGGATGAAAAAGTCTGAAATGCAGACGTTTTCCTAAACACACTTTTGTCCTCTGCCTTCGAGTGGATACCGTGATCTCCAGTATGTGAAGGCGACACACTTAGATTTTTGCTACCCCAGAGCTAACTTGCAATGCAACTTGCCATAGGTAGGTAGCTTCAATTAACAACCGGATCTCCTTATATGGGCAAAGATGGCCGTTTTGGTTCTTTTTTGTAGGCTTCAGAGGTCTATAGTGCAGAATGTTTTCAACTGTGTATATGTGTGTGACTGTGTGTGTGTGTATGTGTGTGTTTTTCTTTTTTGTCTTAATGATATCTACATGATGCACACTCCTAGAGATGATGCTGATATGCACACAGTGAGCATGCTGACAGGAGGCTACTGTTGACCACACACAGCGGGCAGGCAGGGGCATCATGTCAGGAGAGATACATGGGAAAGCTGAGCCATCACAATCAGGAGCATCGTGGGGCATTTCTCATGTTACTCTAGCTCTGGAGGACAGCTCAAATGCCCTCCCATAATGCAGTAGGCTCCACTACATAAACCTTAACTAAACTGGAATTAGGGCATGCCATGTCCAGCTTCTGTGAAAAAGTAAGCCACATTCTGCACCCTGTTGCGAGGGGTAGTCTTATCTAGACTATGAAACCACAGGGGACTGTTAGATATACTCGTGCCCCCCAACCCCCATCAGCTTGGCCCCTGTGTGTCCTGATCTCCCCTTTCTCTCCTCTTACATCTTCTTCCCAAAAACAGCATCCGCTTGGAGCAGCCTGACTTCTTCACTTGGGAATGATATGGGATGAGGTGATGAGGACTTTTTACATAGTGTACAGGGTCTAGTTGATTTGATTTCATTAGTTATTTTTTTAATTTACTCCCCCTCCCCCTGGAGAAAGGTGAGAACCACGGGGGCAGGTGAGTCTCTGTGGGACTCCGCCCTGATCCGGCCCAGATGTGGCGCTCATCCGGCCCAGACTCAGTAGCTCTCTGTGTTGTTGTTGTTGTTTTTGTTTGTTGGGGGCTGGCTGAGGTTCCAGGGGCATTTCGGGGAGTAGCGGGGATTTGATCTCTGTCCTTAGTCACTCCCATTCCTGTGCATTTCACAATGACTTCACAGAGAGGTCAGCGCAAGGACGCCAGCATGAGGGAACAGCCCACACAGGAGACCGATGCCCACACACAGTCTCTCATCAGTGACCGAACACCATCAGTGACCGGACACCATCAGTGAGAGATGGCCATCAGTAGCAGTCAGTCTCCCTCTGCTGAGCCGAGAGCATGCCGGCCCATGCAGAAGCATGCGAGGGCACAGGTTGGGGCCTTCTGGACGCCACCACACCCTGCTGTACTCCTGGAGCTGTGCACAGAGCCAGGGGCGAGGAGCAGGTCGGACCGACAGACTGGAGAGCATTCCGGTCTCGAGAGGACAGTCCAGGTCAGGAGGAGATGTGGAAGTTCTGAGCCCGATCTGTTTCTGAACACAGCCTCCGTCAGGGCAGACACATGCTGTGGGCTCCGTCACACGGGTGTGTGAAGGGGGGTAGTTGGGTGACGGGTCATGAAGAGACTGGCAGAGTGGGGTTAGGGTCAGGGTGGCAGTCCGGCAAGCACCAACAAACCCTAATCCAAGTCCTAGTCTCTATACCAGCAAAAACCCAATCCCAATCGCAATCCTAATCTGAGTCTTTCTTCTAATTTGCCTCTCTACTCGGTCATGTCATCTGAAGATACGCAGGCAACCACCACCGTTTGCTCCTGGACACAGTGTGTCCTTCGCAGGCCACCGTACAGCCTCTCCTCCAGGTTGGCAGCTATCTTATCGGCTGCCAGCAACCCAGGGTCCTCCAGGGTCCCACAATGCTCTGGACCAGGAGTGGGGATGACGCTCAGACCTCCCATCTCCTCCATGCTCTCATATCCTTGCTCCGAGTGCATGACTGTGCTTCGGATGTCACCACCACCACTGCTGCTGCTACTGCTGCTGTTATTGTTGCTGCAGTTGTCCTCCACCTTGTCCCCCCTCACCTCCACCTGCTCCTCCTCCAGCTCCAGCGTGTCCTGCTCGTCCACGCTCCCTGAGGCGCTCTTGGGCTCCTCTGTGCCCTCCTCTCCCCCCTCGCTATTCTCCTCGTCAGCCGCACTGGCGATACGGGGCAGGGGCCCATGCAGGTGGTGGTGGTGATGGTGGTGGTGGTGGAGCTGGTAGCGGGCGGTGGCGGTGGGCGTTGAGGCGTCCAGCGGGTAGCCAGCACTCTCCCCCCTCCTCAGTGGCCCCCAGCGGAGGCGCTCCAGGGAGGGCGAGAGCCGGGCGGTGGCTGAGGCGGCGGATCCCCCAGGGTCGCTGTGCTGCTTGGCGTGCTGCCACTGGGCACGGAGGTGCAGGCGGGAGGAGCGCGCGGAGCGCGAATGGTGGTGGTGCGGACGCGGGTCCAGGCGCGGGTCGTGCCGCAGGAACTCGTTGAAGAGGGCCTCGGTGCGCTCGTCGATGCTGTAGTCACGGCGACGATAGAGCCAGGGCTTCTGGGCCAGTGGGGACTTGACGATGGGTAAGGTCCGCGGCTCTTTGGGGATGACGGCCACGGGCGCGGCTGCCGCCAGCGAGAGCTTCTCGGGTTCCACATCGGCGTGGTTCTCCTCGGACTCCAGTTCCAGTTCCAGTTCCGTCTCGTCGGGATCCTCCTGCAGGAGGCGGGCCTCGAAGCTCTCACATACCGTCCCCTTCCGCCCGGTGCAGGTGAAGTAGCGCCGACGCTCCGACGCCGTCTTCCCTCCTCCGCCACCTCCTCCTCCCGCGAGGGGCGGAGCGTCCATGGAGGCGTAGCCGCTGTCCATCTGCAGCAGCTTCCTGCCACCCGCCTCCCCGTCACTGCCCCCTCGCTCCGAGTCCACGCTGTCGCCCCCACCTCCTCCTCTTCCTCCTCGCCGCCTCCTCTCTCTGTGCCGCTCCTCCTCTTCGTCCTCCTCCTCCTCTTCCTCCTCCCTGAGCTCCGTCACTGCTGGAGGCTCGTCGTACGGGAGCTCCTCGTCGATGTCCTGCGACTGGAACATCATAGCAGCCGTCCCCGAACCTGTCCCTGCTCCCGATGCTGCACCTCCCCCTGCCTTCCCAGCACCCCCTAGTGATGAGAGGCTGTCGGCTTCGCTGCGGGTTGAGTCGCGGTCGTTGGAGCTCAGGTCGGAGGAGGCGTACTGCTCCAGGGAGGCGCGCAGACTCCAGATGTCACGGTATGGGGTCGGCTCCGCTGTGTCACCTCCACCGTCCGCAGCCCCCTCTGTCCTCCGACGCAGAAGCCCCCCCGGACCCCCCCAGCCACGGAGCCCACCCTGTCCTCCACCTGCTGCTGCGCCTCCTCCAGAGGCTCCCAGCGCACCTCCCTCTTCCTCCTGATCTTCATCCTCAGCCTCCTCCTCTTCGTCTTCCAGCTCGTCGTCCTCGTGTCCCGCATCCAGCCCGTTCTCCTCCCCCACAGGGTGTGACCTTATGGTCAGGGTCACTGGGAGGTCAAAGGTCAACTCAGGCTCTGCCCCTGAGCTGAGCTCCATCACCGCTTCCACCTCTAGCCTGAAACAGAGAGGGAGAGAGAAAGAGATTGGGAGAGAAATAAAGAGAATGATAGAGAGAAAAAAAGAAGGGAGAGAAAGACAGAGAAAGAAAAAAGAGGTTTGTTTTCCACTCTTCAAAATATTTACTATTTTCTATTCATAACATTCAACTCTTCATAACATTCTCTCTTTGCATTTCATAACATTCTTTCTTTTCTTTTCTTTACATAACTTTCAATCTTTTATGTAGGCCTACATACAGTATAATGTTCACTCTTTGTATTTTCCTTTCTTTTCATAATGTTCTCTCTTTGTTCCGTAACATTTACTTTGTTCTGTTCGTAACATTTACTCTTTCTTTTAATAATGTTCAGTATTTTCTTTTTTACAATGTTCCCGCTTATCTTTTCATAACATTCATTATTTTCTTTTCACAACGTTTACTCTTTTGGTCACTCAACAGTCCTCAAGTCTGCAAGTAGCGCACTGTGGAAAGAAAACCACCGTCTCTGTGCCAGAACAGAGCCACATCATAGCCGCATTTGTGCCAGAACAGAGCCACATCATAGCCGCATTTGTGCCAGAACAGAGCCACATCATAGCCGCATTTGTGCCAGAGCTGGCTGTGCCTGTTAAGGCCCTGACACACCAACCGACGGCAGAACGTCGTCAGAAAAAGCAGTCAGACTGATCAGTCGGCTTCCGTCTTCCTGAGAAAAGTGCCTCGGAACACACTGAAGCGACACCGACTTGAGTGTACATGTACGTTCTGTGCTTTCGCGAAACTTAATAAGTCTCCATAACAGCAGGCGGAGCTATATGATTGTCTAGTTACCAAGATGAATCATAAAAGGATTCACCAATGGAACGAAATAGCACTAGTTTCAGACTTATCTGATTAAGCAATAAGAAAATATAAATACAAAGGCCTACTGGTAACCGGAGGGTTGGCGGTTTGAACCCCGACCAGTAGGCACGGCTGAAGTGCCCTTGAGCAAGGCACCTAACCCCTCACTGCTCCCCGAGCGCCGCTGTTGTAGCAGGCAGCTCACTGCGCCGGGATTAGTGTGTGCTTCACCTCACTGTGTTTTCACTGTGTGCTGAGTGTGTTTCACTAATTCACAGATTGGGATAAATGCAGAGACCAAATTTCCCTCACGGGATAAAAAAAGTATATATACTTATACTTATACTTAAATATATATTGTGTAAATAAAATAAAGGCTTTTTATATTTTTGAAGAAGAGTACCTTGGACCCCCTTTTTTCTATTTACTACTGGATTCCCGAACCCAAAGAGCACCTTCAAATTTCTGATTGGAACTTCCTGAGCACCCTGGACCTCTTTGTCTTTTCAATATATTGTGTACTGTTTTATTGTCATTGCTTGTGTGTGATGCCAATGAAACACTCTTTCGGACACGGAAGAAATAATTTATTTTTGCCCATTAACGGGGCTAGCTAGCTAGCTAGATAACGTTAGCACAGTAAACGGAAAGTGAATGGGAACGGCTAGTGATGTTCGCTAGCTAGGTAGCAGCTAAGGACTTTGGTTAAACTTGTATATTGTTGCAAACTAACCTGAAATAACATACGTTGAGCAACTTTGTGGTAGTCTACTAGTTCTAGCAAAAATATGTTAGGATAGATTATCAACCACCTCTGGATCTAGAACCTTTGAGAACACGTGGTTGTGCACAAGAGATTTTCTGAGACAGTGACAGATCACAAACAAAGTTATTTTTCTCTTTATTTATTTCGTTTAAAAACACAATTTCAATGTTGGAATGTTAGGAAGACATGTGGCTTGTAGAAAATGGGTTCATAACTTGAATGTAGGGCTAATGGTCATAGTCCGAGATAATTATGTTTAATCAAGGGCTAGCACTCCACCAATCAGATTGGTCATTGAGTCCTGCCCACTGGCTGATTTGACAAGTCCTTTGACAAGTCAAATCAGCCAAAATGTACGCCGACAGCTCCTTCCGACAGACGATGGCACGGAACACACCAAACTGACTTGAGTCACTGT
Organism: Alosa alosa; assembly: GCF_017589495.1. Lineage (NCBI taxonomy): Eukaryota > Metazoa > Chordata > Actinopteri > Clupeiformes > Clupeidae > Alosa > Alosa alosa. The sequence continues at coordinate 29,417,048 of NC_063189.1, read as the reverse complement.
CCGACGTCGTCCGGCGGCCCATAATCGGGTTGCTGTGTCAGGGCATTTACACTGCGAGGGCATGTTGGTGAGGTGTTGCCATGGCAACCTACCTGCCCAGAGTTGGGGAGGGGAGGGACCCGGCAGAGAGGCGTCTGGGACAGGAGGCGGGATCTGGGAGCAGAGGCGGGGCCAGGGAGCACAGAAAGTCCCCACCCACCGCAGGAGACTCCGCCTCCTCGTGATCAAGAGTCTCACTGGCTGCACGTTGCCTCTGGAACGCCCTCCTCTTAGGAGACCCTGAGAGAGAGCAGGAGAGGGAGACAGGTTATCATGTGTGTGTGTGTGTGTGTGTGTGTGTGTAATGTCCTCCTCTTAGGAGAACCATAGATAGCAGGAGATAGGTTTGTGTGTGTGTGTGTGTGTGTGTGTGTGTGTGTGTGTGTGTGTGTGGGGGGGGGATTAGGGGAGAGAGAGAACCAAAGATAAAACCAAATGAGTTGCAAAGAAGGACAAATCCGTCATGACAGGAAGGCAGACGGACACCAGCCATCTGGCTCTGATCTGGCTCTGATATGGCTCTGATCTGGCTCTGATATGGCTCTGATCTGGCTCTGATATGACTCTGATTTGGCTCAGTTGGAGCCCCATAGGAGGAAACGAGCCACACACACACAGACACACACACACACACAAGGGTTAGAGGGATTACATCACTCTTCTCGAATGCCGTTCTTTATACAGCACTACACACACACTCACACACACACGTTCTTACATCAAACTGCTTGTTATCTAACACCATCAAAACACACAGAGACAGACATAGACTCTCTCACTCAAAACAAACACACATAATCATGGTCAGAACAAGAACAACACATACACAACCCCTGTCACCCATAACAACACAAATCCATAACACCCTGATACTCATAACAACACATACACAACACCTGTCACCCATACTAGTGTTGTAGTACTCAAGTCCGGTCTTGGGATAATTTTGTACTTACTGTACTCGGTCTCGTCTCGGAATTGAAAGCAAAACTACTTGGTCTTGACTCAGTCTTGGCCTACTTGGCCTTGGCCTCTTCTTATTTTAACTTCTTATTTTAATAAAAATTATAATATTGACTCGCTTTAAAATATATCCCAAGGTGCTATGCTGCGCAGTGCAAATGTTTTGAAAGATGCAATCTTTGTCCAAATGGCACAGCAGTTACTCTGGAGAGAGTTGAAGTAGCCTGACAGCAGTCCAGTGTAGCATGAGCAGCTACCTGTTTAAGTTATAGTCTAATGGTGAATGCCTCTGATTGGCTGGAATGGTTATACGTGTGACGTATAAGGATGTAAAGTGTAGTGTATTGTTGAACATGAAGTAAAGAAGCAGGCTGTCGCCTTGTTCTTGAATTGTGTGCTTGTCTCTGATGTTTCCACCACGCCAATAACACTAGATGGTGCCAGAAGTGGCTGTCTTCAACAAACTGAAGCATAGCAAAGGCGAGAGATCGTTAAATACAGATAGGCCTACTAGCGTAACGCAAAACCATGGAGTTGTTCACGCAGCCGACACCACTGTCCTTCACCGGCAACCTGGCTGAGAATTGGCGAAAATGGGAGCAGCGACTCAAAGTTTACCTCGAGGCGTCAGGACTCTGTGATAAGTCAGAGGCAAGGAAAATTGCTGTCTTTTTGCACTGTATCGGAGAAGATGGGCTAGAAGTCTATAACACTCTCACGATTGAGTATGGTGATGCGAACGACAAAAAGCTTTCAGATGTGTTAGCTGCCTTCCAAAAGTACTGTGAGCCACGGAAAAACACCGTTTATGAGCGTCATCAGTTCTGGGCGCACACATACAATGCACAAGCAGGAATTGACAAGTTTGTAACTGAATTAAAAGCAAGAGTTCACAATTGTGAATTTGGAAGCTCAGCAGATCTCATGCTAAAGGATAAAATAGTGTTTAGCGTGACTGACACTGCTCTACGTGAGAAACTGCTGTCCATCCCTGAATTGTCCCTGACTAAAGCTGTAGATCTATGTTGAGCAAAGGAAGTAGTGCGTGCACAGGCTCTTGCAATAGCTTCCAGTAGATCAACAGAGCAAGTGGATGTTATCAGGAGCAAGGACTCCAAACCACATACATGGACAGAGCGCAAGGCTTATAAAACACCCATCAAAGAACACACTCAGTTATGTAGCAAATGTGGGTGGCAACATCGGCCAAGAAGCTGCCCTGCATACAATGCATATTGCAACACATGTGGAAAAAAGAACCATTCAGGGAGAGTAGTGGCGCCAATTGAAACAGACACTGATAGTGATGAAACCAGCGCAGCTGTAGACACATTGTTTATTGGATCCATATTACACCATAGACCACAGAAAATAGACACAGGATGACACACCAACCTTGACATAGATGGCAAGATAGTGGCATTTAAGATGGACACGGGCGCGGGAGCCAACATTCTGCCTCAATCTATTGTGAGCTCCCTCTCAGTGCCTGTGAAACTCCAAAAGACCGACACAGTGCTAATAGCATATGGTGGTGCCAGGATCAGGCCAGCTGGAAAAGTCAAGCTGCATGTTCAGACGCAACATAAACAGTGTCACCTGGATTTCTTTGTCACCACAGCATCTGACACACCTCTACTGGACCTGATCAGGAAAGTAGAGGCACTAATCCCTGCTGCCCCAACATCAAAAGATGACCTGCTGAAACGGTATCCCTCGGTTTTCAAAGGCCTCGGTGAGTTTCCGGGACAACACCACATCTACACTGACCGCTCAGTGCCCCCAGTGATCCATGGGTGTAGGAAGATTCCTTATGCTGTACATGACAAGCTGAAAGAGACTATTGATGACCTCGAAAGCAAGGGTGTGATCAGCAAAGTCACAAAGCCTATAGCCTGGGTCAGCAGCTTATGTATCACTGAAAAGAAAAATGGGTCTCTCAGGGTCTGCCTTGACCCCAGAGATCTCAACAGAGCTATATTAAGCCAACACTTCTCCATACCCACTGCTGAAGACATACAGCGCAGACTAGCTGGTAAAAAGATTTTTACTATCCTTGATGAGCGTGATGGGTATTGGCAGATCAGATTAGATGATGAGTCTGCAGACCTCTGTACCTTCAATACTCCATGGGGAAGGTACCGTTTCCATCGTATGCCTTTTGGGATTAAATCAGCGAGTGAAGTGTTCCAGCAGGTCAACTACGAAAGCTTTGGTAACATTGATGGTGTCTTCATAGTGGCAGATGACATGATCATCGCTGCAGCAGACAAAATGGAACATGACAAAATACTCCAGCAGGTGATGGAAAGAGCTAAAGAACTCCATGTCAAATTCAACAAAGACAAAGTGCAATACATGGTTAATGAAGTTAAATATCTTGGCCACATCATCAGTTCGGATGGGATCAGACCAGATGAATCCAAAGTCACAGCCATCCAACAGTTGCCTCCACCCTCTGACCGAAAGAGCCTGCAGCGACTACTTGGCATGACTAGGTATCTGGCTCAGTACATACCTAATGAGGCCACACTCACCGCACCGTTACGACTGCTTCTCCGGAAGGACGTTGAATGGCAGTGGCATCCAGAACAAGAGGCTGCATTTAGGGCATTGAAAACGGCTGTCTCAACAGCACCACTACTGCGGTTCTTTGACCCCAAGCTCCCAGTGGAAATTCAAGCTGATGCTTCCAAGGATGGACTTGGTGCCTGCTTCATGCAAGACAAACGGCCAGTAGCCTATACGTCAAGGGCATTGTCTGATGCAGAGCAAAACTATGCACAAATTGAAAAAGAGTTACTGGCTATAGTCTTTGCTCTCAAGAAATTCCACCAGTATTAGTTTACGGCATTTCTGTAAAAATCCAGTCAGACCACAAGCCCCTAGAGGCAATTTTGTCAAAACAATATAGGTAAGGCCCCCGCACGATTACAGAGGATGCTTCTTCAAATTCAAAGATACGACATCTCTCTCATGTACACACCTGGAAAAGACATGTTAATCGCTGACACTCTATCCAGGGCGTACCCTGATGACTTAGAGACAACTGACGAATGTGACCTTGGTGATGAAAGAGTCATATATTCTACAGAGAGTGCACCACTTCAGGGTAGCATAATGCAGCTCCTGAAAACAGCCACTGCAAGTGATGCTGAAATGCAGCTACTCTTGACTCTGCACAGGTCAGGGTGACCTGATCATAAGAAGTCTGTCCCGCTGCAGGCTCAACCATATTGGCCTGTAAGGCATACTCTCTGTGTCAATGAGGGATTACTCATGGTTAACAAACGTGTGATTGTGCCGTTCACCATAGTTCACTCTATCCCCCATTTTCCCCAGTTGAATGGCATGGCAGAGCGCACCATCCGCACTGTCAAATCCATGATGACGTCTGCCTTACAGTCAGGTGATGACCCCCACCTTGCCCTCCTCCACCTGAGAAATACTCCTATCACAGGTCTACGGTACTCACCAGCTCAACTTCTTATGGGCCGCGTGCTGCGGTCCACCTTGCCGGTCAGCAACGCTGTACTGATACCATCAACACCTTTAGGAGTGTACACAGCCCTCCGCCAACATCAACAGAAGTAGAAGGTGCAGTATGACAAGGCTGCAGCGCCATTGTCATCCTTTCAGGTGGGGGAGAGGGTGCGCATGAGGATAAATGACAAGTGAACATCAGAAAGGAACCATGGTCTTATGATGTTATCACATCCTCTGGCGCTCTCTATCGCAGGAACAGGAGACACCTTCGTCCAGACAGAGCTCCCTGCCCTGATCATGATCAAGATGACCCCAGCCTTCATGATGGTGATGAGAATGAAGCTAGGGAGGGTCTGAGAGAAGGTCCTCAAGTACAGTCTAGCAATGCACAAAATGCCGCCTACACCAGACCAGGTCGGAGCATCAAACCACCTGCTCATCTCCAAGACTACTAGTTCTTGAATTGTGTGCTTGTCTTTGATGTTTCCACCACGCCAATAACACTACATCCAGTGCCTCCGGTTGTGATAATGGACAAGATGAGTGAGCAATCCGCAATTATTTAATTTGGTTTCTTGAACCACAAGACATTCATTTCTAAAGGACGTTTAGGAAGAAGCGCGGCGCAGAGTGCAAGATTTGCCACAAGCTGATAACGGACACGTCTGGAACATCACATTTTCACAGACATTTTCAGTGCAAACACAAGGAGAGGCAAGTGAAGTCCCATACACTATACACATGCACACAAAACCCTACCGATGCACTAGTAAGTAAGTAAGTAGGATAGTACTCTTTTATTGTCAATTGCTAATCTAGTGGACAAGTTCAGAGCTTTAAACAACAGTGTGATCTCTATGGTTGATAATGACACCAAACACAGTGTGATCTCTATATGGCTGATAATGGCATTAAACACGGTGTGATCTATATGGCTGATAATGACACCTTGCTACCTATGTGCTCCTTCTTCTTATTTCTCTTCATTATGTCTTCTGGGCTTTCCTCTCTCTCTCTCTCTCTCTCTATCTCTTTCTCTCTCTCTGTCTCTATCTCTTTCTCTTTCTCTGTCTCTCTCTCTCTCTCTCTCTCTCTCCCTTATGCTTTTTTATCTGTTACTCTTTCCTCAACACATGATCTACTTCTCTCCTCTACCTTTCCCCCATCCATTTCTCTCTCCTACACTCTCTCTTTCCTCTTCCCAACCTCTATCTCTCTATCCCTCTCTCCTCTCCTGCTCACCTCTCATGTCCAGGCTGGCTGCCCTCTGGTTGCAGTCCAGTCTCCATCTCTTCATGCGCAGGTAGGGACTGGCCCCCTCCAGACTGGTATGTCTCCGCAGCTTGGTCAGGAACATCTTAGTGAAACCCTGCCCCGTGGCGACCGTCGCCCCTGACGACGACCTGGTGACCTCCGGGTCCGCGTCAGCCCGAGGGCCTCCCATAGTCCACCCTCTCTCCCCCATTGCCTCCGCCTATGACCAACACACACACACACACACACACACACACACACACACACACACACACACACACACACATTTAGCTCTCAGGTCTAGTACAGACATTGCATAATCAACTCTACCAACTCATCATCAATGACCCCAATATGCCACACATCATCTGGTGCAGCCCATGGTTCTTTCCCAAAGGGATTCTTGCATTGGATTGTTAGCTGGCCTACCTGCTTGTGTAGTAAAACCATTACAGGCGCGCCAAACAAGACCCATGTAACTCCTCTTCATTGGCTCCCTCTCTCTGGCCTACAGGACACTGGATCTGCACTTTGCTATCTTTCTGTAATTCTATGATCCGGTTCTGTGTCCCCTCTTGACCACTGTGGTCTTCTGATGACCGTCTGCTGTGTCGTATTTCCATCAGCACTAAGAGGTCGTTGATGGAATGATTTACCTACTGCTCTGTGTTCTTCAAAAAGCGTGTGTGTGTGTGTGTGTGTGTGTGTGGAAGAGAATGAGAGAGAGGAGACAGATGACAGAGGCAGCAAGAGATGACACAGGAGTGTTTTTTTTGTCAATCAATAACTCACGTGCACAGCACTGAGAACACACAAGGTACTCCACAAAAAAACATACACCAATCTACCAAGATTCGTTGTATGTGCCTGTGTGTGTGTGTGTATGTGTGTGTGTGTGTGTGTGTAGTAGGTTTCTATGTTTGGTCTAAAAGTATGGTGTGAGTCACACATATGCTCTACTCATCATAGTAGAGAAGGAGAGAGAAGGTGTGTGGGTGTGCATGTGATAGATTGTTTGTGTGTGTGTGTGTGTGTGTGTGTGTGTGAGAGAGAGAGACTCACTGTTCTAGAGTGTGTGCATGTGTGTGTGTGTGTGAGACTCACTGGTAGGCTGGGGAGGCTCTCAGTGAAGCTGGTGTCCAGTACAGAGTTGAGAGTGTCGCCTGGGAGACCACCACTAGGGCTCTGAGGAGACCAGCTTAGGCCCTCCTCCATGGGCTACACACACACACACACACACACACACACACACACACACACACACACACACAGATACAAACACACACACACACACACAAACACACACAGAATGCATACGCCCAGAGACAATGTATATACATATATAAATTAAATCATTGATAAATACAACCATATACAGACACAGACAGATATATATGTACATATATATTTAACAATAAGGACAATGTCACACTTGAGTTGCCTGCATAGATGCCTTTTCATGGCTACAGGGCTCCATTCACTCTTCATTCAGTTGAACTGAGGAGCTTCCAAGGGCATGCAAAGAGCCTGACCCATTCCCTGGCTGCAGTGAGAGAAGCCTCAGGGGAAATACTACTCAGGAATTCAGAACTGATTTAAAACTCTCACAGCTTCGGTGTTGGAGAGGAAATTGGGTTTCAAATCCATCGTCAGTCTCAATGTGTTTCTCTCTTTCAGAGGCTACTGGCCTCTGAAGACTTGAGGTAAGTGTGGGTTTAGTACCTTAGTCATGATACACTGACGATTATTTTGAGGTGTGTAAAGTGTGTGTGTGAGCGAGTGTGCGTGTGTGTTACCTGCTGGATGCTGGTTTCTGAGGACTCCATGATGGTGAGGATGTTGAGGGCTGGTGGAGGGATATGGAGGTGTGTGAGACGAGCTCGCTTCAGGTGGTGGAAGTCACCCTCCGTCAGAGTATACCTAAGAGAGAGAGAAACAGAGAGAGATATGAGAGAGAGATAGATTTAAGCATGTGTGTTTGAAAGACTGTGTGTGTGTGCATGGTACATATGTGTGATAGTTTGAGATCAGATGGAGAGAGTTTGGAGGAAATAGGTGAGAGGGGGGAGAAAAAATGAGAGATAGAGCAGAAGAGAATGGAAGGAGGAGAGGAATAAAGGAGCGATAGAGTAGAGGAGGGTGAAGAGAGAGAGCTGACCGGCGTCCTTTCTCCTGGCTCTTCTTGCTCTGCTCGTAGATGGCCTGCTCGTTAAAGGAGACGCGCCGCCCTGTGGACACCGCAGACAGGAAGCCCTCCGCCTCCACATCGCCATGGCAACCTGCGGCCGACAGCCCGTCCACCCCCTCCAGCCTGATGGTAATATCTGAGCACAGGAATGGTCAGTGGTGATTACAGAGTCTAACTTCTTCCCCATACCGTACTGAGTTAGAGAGAAACTCACTTCTTCCCCAGTGACACAGGGTCACATTTTAGTTTTCGTTTGACAGAATTTTTATCACTGTAGTGAGATTTCAGTTGACAAAAGTGGTGGTGGTGAGTTAGTTTACTGTGGAAATCGCCTCGCCTAATGCTAAACTTGGTTTGTCACTTCTTTGATTGAGATACACAACTACACACCACATGGGCTATATGGTATATTTAACTGGAATCAGTTAAAAAATAAAAATGTGAGACTTCTAAGCTTGGACCCATAGCAGGTTAGAACATAATAATAATAATAATAATAATAATAATAATAATAATAATAATAATAATAATATGTTTAATTTATATAGCACCTTTCTCAAACCCAAGGTCGCTTTACATAGTGGAGGCAGGAAAATACAACAAACAAACAAACAAAGAGAAGCTAAGTGTGTAGAGCTGTGTTGGGTGTGGAGGAGAAGCTAAGTGTGTAGAGCTGTGTTGGGTGTGGAGGAGAAGCTAAGTGTGTAGAGCTGTGTTGGGTGTGGAGGAGAAGCTAAGTGTGTAGAGCTGTGTTGGGTGTGGAGGGTAAGTGTGAGGTGTTGGGTGTGGAGGAGAAGCTAAGTGTGTAGAGCTGTGTTGGGTGTGGAGGAGAAGCTAAGTGTGTAGAGCTGTGTTGGGTGTGGAGGAGAAGTGATCATTAAACAAAAGGTCTTGAGATGTGCTTTGAAAAAATTAACTCCCAACATGGTAACACTAGAATTATTGCATCTATGACATCACCTCGGAAACCTCAATAAGTTGAGAGGGATAGTGTGTATGTATGGTTGTGTAGTTGTGTAGTTGAGAGCGATAGAGTGTATGTATGGTTGTGTAGTTGTGGAGTTGTTATGAGGCTTATGAACTACAGCAGGTTACAGGTGTGGAGGATCACCTTGGCTGTACAGTCGACAGGAAGCTGAGAGCTGCAGCTACTTGATCTGGTATAAATATTTAGCCATATTGTGTAAGGTATGTATTTATAACTGTGTTGTGTATGATGTATTTATAACTGTGTTGTGTATGATGTATTTATAACTGTGTTGTGTATGGTATGTATTTATAACTGTGTTAACCTTGGCTGGGCTGGGTCTCCTCCACATAGGTGGTGTTGGTCTTCTCTAGGTCATCACTGGCCCTGTGGACAACACACACACACACACACACACACTGCAGTCAGCCCCATGCAATTTAAAGAAAAAAAATATCTGACTTGCGATCATAATGCTATGACATGCGGTGTGATCCTACTCTCAAGGAGAAATTCTCTTCATCTTCACAGGACAAGTTCTACGGTGCATTGAACGAGGATCAGTTTTCTTGTGGAGGCATGCATAAAGGATGATCGTTTTAATCGGTTCCACACATGTGGAACCGATTATAACAAGTCCTGCTACAGATCACGGCTAAGACCTTGAAATAGGCTGGCAGAGAGTAACCTAATACATCAATTACATTAAATTTGTGCCATTTAATGTAAGTTAATGTCAATCGCTCAATGTGTGGCCCTCGGCTTACTTTGACAAACTAACTGTGGCCCTCAGACTACAATTGTTGCCCACCCTGCAATACAGCATTACACTACTCATGATGAGGTTTTCAGCAAACCCCTCTGAATTACAATGCTACGTTAAAGGCTACATATTTTAATTACATAATTATAAATTTGCATAATATACAAATTATTAAAATTAAAATGTATGTCATGTCATGTCATGTCAATGCTCTAGAGCAGACCCAAATTGACCATTATAAGTATAACTCCGTTTTTTTGTCTTTTGTTGAGATTACTTGCCGAAAATGAGTAAGAATATAGCTATTTTGTTTTACAGTGTTTTAGAAGAATAAACAAAATTTTACATGCTGCTTTAAAAACTTGAGTTGACATAATTTAGTATCTTTGTTGTCTTGTGGACTGTAATTAATACTAATTCCCTTCACTGACACATGTACCAGCCAAGGACCACATCAGCCAAATCAGACACAGATTAGAGCTACATCTATACAAGGCTGAGACCAAATTAATGAAAATGGCTTGTCAAACTCCTACGCACACACACCACCGCCAGAAACACTTTATCTATCGTTCACGCAGGCACTTGTATACATACTGTACACACACACACACGCCTGCATACACTCACCCAAACACACACAGACAAATGCGCACACGCACACACACGTGCACACACGCATACGCCCACACACGCACGCTTGCATACACACGCACATGCACACATACACACGCACCGTCGCACCCACATGCACACGCACACACACACACGCAGACACATATGCGCACACATGCATACACACACACGCACACGCATACATTCATACACTCACACACACACACACACACACACACACACACCAGGTCTGGTTCCCACAGCGGAGTGTCAGTAAATGAAGGCATAAATAGATTTTTTTTTGGCTTATGACTGCAGAGAGTGCAGTGACAACAAGCACTGTTTCATAAGAGACTACATAACTGGGACATTCAGCTCTTATTTCATTCTTTATTTCCTTTTGATTTGTGAATGATCCCATGTCTAAAATAAGAACCCTCTAAGAGAGAGGGAGAGAGAGAGGAGAGAGGGAGAGAGTGGGATGGAGACAGAGGGAGAGAGTGGGAGGGAGAAAGAGAGAAAGAAAAGAGAGGGCAGGTCCAGGGAGAGGAAGAGAGGAAAGGATAAAGAGATAGAGGAGAGATTACATTTCTGACTAAACGCAAAACAAAACAAAAATCGCATGCAGGAAAGAGTAGATTGCAGAGGGGAGTGAATGTTCTCTTATGTGCATGAGATCACAGAAGCATCACACACTCCACTATAATCACTCACAGAGACCGCATCCTTAACACTAAACACACACACACATAGACACACACACTCTAACACAGACACAGTGTGTGTGTGTGTACATGTGAGTGTGTGTGTGTGTGTGTGTGTGTGTGTGTGTGTGTGTGTGTGTGTGTGTGTGTGTGTGTGTGTGTGTACATATGAGCGTGTGTGTGCGTGTGTGTGTGTGTGTGTGTGTGTGTGTGTGGCTGTGTGTGTGTGTGTGCATGTGTGCATGTGTGTGTGTGGGTGTGTGTGCCACACCTGGAGTAGCGCCGGCCCCCTGGGAAGCAGCGGTGGCAGAAGATGAGCAGGATGGTGAGCAGCAGGACGGTCCCGCCGGCGAACACACACAGCAAGACCAGCAGCAGCGCATAGCTATCCCTGCTCCCTGCCACCACAGGCACCTCCTGCAGGAGGAGAGAGGAGGGAGGAGAGAGGGAGAAGAGAGGAGGGAGGAGAGAGGAGGGAGAGGAGAGAGAAAACACACAGAACAAGACCAGCAGCAGTGAGACCAGCAGCAGGGGACAGTTGGGGGGTGAAAGAGGTGGAGAGAGAGGAGAGGGAGATGAGGGGAGAGTTTAAGAGGAAGAGGGGAAGGAAAGAGAGAGGGAGAGAGGGATGCTTTGAGGGACAGTGGAAGAAGAGGGAGGGAGAGAGTTTGCAAGAGAGGAGAGGAGAGAGAAAGATCAAAGCTAGAGAGAAAGTGCAAGGCAACAGGGAATAGACAGGAGAAAAAGAGGAAAAAGAAAAGGGGGATAGAGAAGAGATGGGATGAGAGGAGAATGGTGATGCATTCAGGTCAGGGCTAGGGGACCTTCCCCGACCTTCTTGGGGAGAAGTCTGAAAAATGACTGGACACAGCCTGTTTTAATTATTCATTGCCATGTGTGTGTGTCTGCATTCTATAGCGTTGTGCAGTACCTGTATGTGTGTATGTCCGTGCAGGTTTGGGTGTGTGCTTCTGTGTGTGTGTGTGGTGTGTGCATGCATTCCTGTGTTTGCGTGTGTGTGTGTGGGTTATAGTATTCGTGCCGGCAGTTCTAGCTCAAGCGTGCCTGGCCTCTTCAGCACGGCCAGCACACACACACAGAGCCAATTACTTGGGCTGGAGATTAATAAGATCTGTTGATTAATAAGACGCCGCTGGCCCGGGATCTGTAATTTAATTTCAGCTCTGCTCCTGCGAGTGGAAAAACAGGCCACCGGTAGCTAAAATTAGCAATGTCGGCCCAGCCACCAGCGGCAGCACCTACCACCCAGCCATCATCACCATCACCAGCCCCCTGAACCTACCACCCAGCCATCATCACCATCACCAGCCCCCTGTGCCTACCATCCAGCCATCATCACCAGCCCCCTGTACCTACCACCCAGCCATCATCACCATCACCAGCCCCCTGTACCTACCACCCAGCCATCATCACCATCACCAGCCCCCAGCGCCAGCACCTACCACCCAGCCATCATCACCTTCACCAGCCCCCAGCCCCCTGTACCTACCACCCAGCCATCATCACCATCACCAGCCCCCTGTACCTACCACCCAGCCATCATCACCATCACCAGCCCCCAGCGCCAGCACCTACCACCCAGCCATCATCACCATCACCAGCCCCCAGCCCCCTGTACCTACCACCCAGCCATTATCACCATCCGCAGCCCCCTGTACCTACCACCCAGCCATCATGACCATTACCAGCCCCGTGATGATCGCTCTCAGATGGAGATGAGGTGGCACCACTTTAGGGATAGGGCATGTGTAGGGGGTGTCTGTGTATGTGTGTGTGTGTGTGTACGTGTGTGTGTGCAGTGTTTCCCAGATAATTGAATTCCATTTGTGGTGGTTGGTTTGCAGAATTAACTTGAATGCAACAGTTTTTAACAAATTAGCACAACGTGGTTATGAACTAGATTTAAGCACAATTTAGTACAACCTGGAAAATCATTGTGTGGTGGTCAATGTTGGTATTGTGGTGGGCCGCCACAAATAAGTCTGATAAAATACTCTGAGGTGGCACCATGGCGTTCAGAGGTGGGAGTGGATGTGTGAGGAGAGGGGAGACATCTTCTCCACCATTAAAAGCCCTTATGATGCTCAGAAGTGTCTCTCCTCAGGACACTGCTCAGAAGTGTCTCTCCTCAGGAGACTGCTTGTGTGTGAGGCAGACTGATCCCAAGCGGTCACTCCAAAGGGGCGTCCCACTGGGCGGGCAAATGCTGACCATATGCTCCACGCCATCCGTGAACATGTCATTTCTCACAGAGAGGGGCTGAGTTTGCAATGGATCTAGTCCAGGTCCGGTGCAGAGCCTGTTTACATCTAAATGGGACAGAATTAATTTGGGTTCAGTGTGAATCCCTCTCTGTCTAATCTGGTTTAAATCCATATCTCTTTGATCTGGTGTGCATCCATATTCATTCTGGAGTCAGCAGCCCTCTAGATCATGAGTCCGCAATACTGATGACGTCATCCGGAAAACACACATAATGTCTGTCCACCTGTGTAAGCACTAAGAGCCAACACACAGGAAACAAGTGAGAGAGAAAGAGACTGTGTGTGTGTGTGTGTGAGAGAGAGTTGGTGAATGTCTCTCTCTCTCTCCCTCTGTTTCTGTGTTCATGTGTCGGTCTGTCTGTCTCTCTCTCTTTCTCTCTCTCTCCCTCTGTGTGTGTGTGCCTGTATGTGTGTGTGTGATTAAACAAGCCCTGGCCACAGAAGCCAATAGTCTGACTCCTGCCGCTAGCAGAGCCGTCTTCATCTCTAATAGCCAACTAATAGGAAACTAGGCCAGACCAGATAAGAAAGAGATTTCTGATGTTCTTAATTAATCATTAATGCGTGAAACTGGGCACACTTCTCAAACACGTCATGGGTCAGTCATGGGACGAGCGATTATGAAGGTTTGCTCACAGAGGTTGGTACTACAAAGGTATTTTGATGGTCCAGTCATGTAAATGTAACGGAGGCGAACTGAGCTAGCGTGCTAGTTGCCTGTGTAAATTCTCACAGCCCTAACCTTAAGAATGCTTATAACCGCTGAGTTAGAAGCCTAGGCTTTTAGCTCAGTGGTTAGAGCGTTCGACTCCCATGCCGGTGTGTGTGGAGGTGTGCGGGTTCGAGGGCTGTGAACGGTGGACGAATTACGACCTCGGTTACATAAAGGGGAGATAACCAAGACTCTTTGTCCTTCTAGTCAGGCAGATTATTATGGACATGCCCAAAATCCTGTAAAACTGTAAAGAATATTGAAGAACACAAGGGCATGATGTCAGCACACATATTGCCAAATAAACGCTAGTTAGCTTGTAACCGTGCCAGCTTCACTACAGAGGGCTTTGGCAAAGCCAGTCTGCTAGTTTCACACAAAACCTCCAAAATCACACTTTAGTAACAGAACCAACCAATAGCTTACAGAATACATCACCAAATGCATTAATCAATTAATCGATTTGTTGTCAACTAACTGAATTAATTGCCAACTATTTTGGTAATTGGTTACTTGATTTGGGTCATTTTTTATGAAAATACCTCAAGATGATATAATTGCAGCTTCTTAAACTTAAATATTTACTAGTTTAGTTATAATTCAATTCAATTTAATTTCAAATTCAATTTAAAATCACTTATAGAGCGCCAAAACATTACACGTCTCATGGCGCGTTAAGTGTTAAACAATCAGAGAAGGCCCATGAGTAACAGGGGTGAGGAGGCCCTTACTCCTATTTGACAGTAAACTATGGCGTGTGGACAAAACAAGGCATTTGAGAATGTAATGTTGGACAGTGATTGACATCTTTTTTTTTACAATTTCACAATGATCAAACGACTAATTGATTAATCGACTCTGATAATAATCAGTAGTTGCAGCCTTGTGAGAACTAGTCAAGACACACACACACATACACATAGTGGGACAGACAGACAGACAGACACACACACACGCACACAAACACACACACATACACAGAGAGACAGACAAACAGACACACACACACACACACACACACACATTCACACAAACACACACACACACACACACACACACACACACACAGACAGAGAGACAGATAAACAGACACACACACATTCTCACACAAACACACACACACAGAGAGAGACAGACAGACAGACACAAACACACACACACACATATACAGAAACACAAACACACACACACACATACTGTACACATAAACAGAGAGACAGGCAAACACACACACACATACAGAAACACACACACATTCCCACACACGCATACACATAAACAGAGAAACAGACAAAGACACACACACATAAGTGCTGGGCTGTAATCAGCAGGCATTAGTCTGGGCTGGAGTCTGATCAGATGACATCTACAGCCCCAGCTTTAGCAACCGTTTCTGGTGTGGCCTACTTTGGCCGCGCAGGTTAGACACCAAAGCAACGTTTCATAAGTTGGAAATCAAACACGACACGCACAAACAGGCAGCAGCACACTGCATTTTATTAGTAGCCTACCATAAGCTGCCATAAGCTATGGTTCGCATTAGCTGCTAGATGTAATCCAAAGTAACACTGCAGGGTAATTCTTCAACTATGATACTTTTCTTGTCCTTGGAAGAAATAAGACAAACAAAAAAATATTTACTACTTTTTTGTTTTTGGTGGTGGAAATGACATGGTGACGTGGTGGAAATGACATTGCCCTAAAAACACAGTTTATTTGCTTCATAGTAGGCCTACTAAAGAATCTAGTAGAAAAAAAACATCATAATTACATAACATATGGCAGGGATGCATTTTTTTGTTTTAAATCTTAAATGCTTTTAAATCTTAAATTTGTCTATGTATGTCATTGTATCATTGTAGTATGTCATCTCCACCACACTTTGTCATTTCCATCACAACACATATTTTAAGTTAAACATGTAAAAATAATACAACATACAACATTTCTGGAAAATTAATAAATTTAATATTTTGCCTGATATGTGTAATATTTAATAAAATACATTTGGAACAGTAGATGTTATTTTTGCTTGAAAACACACATTTTGTTGTGTTTTGGAAACATGTGATTGGGCAGTCGTGGCCTACTGGTTAGGGCTTCGGACTTGTAACCAGAGGGTTGCTGGTTCGAACCCCGACCAGTAGGAACGGTTGAAGTGCCCTTAGCCACTATTAGGGCAAGTTTGTAGAAAGAGTAGATAATTAAACCATGCAAAAAGATTTTTTACTGAAAGATGTTACATTTTCTGAAAATTACCAGGTCAAAGATAAGCAATAGCATATGTCTTATATTAGCGTCAATTCCAGTTTTGTTAACACGGATAGGAAGCCAAGTTGTAGCTCCGAACTTACTGACAACAGCCTAAGCATGATACAAGGATATAAGGATACAAGAAAGTTTATTGTCACATGCATATAGTTACTGGAAGTAAGAAATGCAGTGAAATTATGTCTGGTGTCAGCCTATTTGTGCATTTATGGGGGGGTTTAGTAGATTAAGTGGCAAGGGCTGCATAAGAAAGGTGGGGGGATTGGAAGTTGGGATTGGGGCACCAACAAGGAGCACCCAAGAGCAACAGGGGCAAGGAAAAACTCCCTTACCAAGGAAGAAACCTTGGGCAGATCCACGGCAGTGTACTGCAAGTATGGTGAAGGGACTTACTATTGCAAGCAGAGTACTGTATGTATGATGTATGTGAGTGATGACAGTGAAGATGTGTGTGTGTGGTACGGGAGGGGTGGAGCAGTGACTGTGTGTGTGTGTGTGTGTGTGTGTGTAGTGTGTGTGAAGGGTAGGTGGGGGCAGTGTGCTGTAAGTATGTAGAGGATGTGTGTTGGAGAAGATCCCAGAAGACAATGTGCTGTGTATGCAGGGGAGGGGCAGTGTGCAGCAAGTATGTAGAGGAGGCTTACTGTAGCTAGCAGTGTGCTGTATGTATGTGAGGTGATGACAGTGATGATGTAAGTGTGTGTGTGTGGGGATGGGGGTGGGGTGGGGGTGGAGGGATCAGAAAGGCTAGGCAATCAAAAGACATGGGTAGATAGATGGAGGAGAAATCAAAAATAATAAATCAAAAGTTCTATGGAGATGTGCAAAAGTTAGAGAAAGTAAGATGTGTGTGTGTGTGTGTTTTGACGTGTGATGAAATAAGAAAATAAATAAAAGGTCTGTAGCATAGGGAGAGGGATTTAAAAGTGCTAAAAGTCATGTAGGTGTGTGTGTGTGTGTGGGGGGGGTCATGAGTGCTGAGGAGTGAATGAGTGCAAAGTCAGTATAGTGTGAATTCAGAGTTGGGAAATGTTTGAGAGTGCTGAGGAGTGAATGTGTGCAAAGTCAGTATAGTGTGAGTTCAGAGTTCGGATGGCCTGGGGATAAAAAGTCCTGAGTCTCTCATTTCTGGCTTTGTGACTACATAGGCGTCTTCTTGATTTCAGCGGTAGGAATAATCCATTGTTAGGATGAGAAGAGTCCTTCAGAATCTTTTGGGCTCTTAGGAGTACTCTTCTGGAATAGATATCTTGTAGAGCAGGGAGTTTAGTTCTTATAGTACGTTCAGCTGAGCGCACTACTCTCTGCAGAGTACTACAATCTCTAACTGTGGAGTTCCCATACCATGATGCTACCAGTTAGAACACTCAACCACTGAAGTGTAGAAGGCCTTCATGATGGATGTAGAAACTTTGAATTTCCTTAGCTGACGAAGGAAGTAGAGTCGTTGTCTGGACTTCTTCAGAACATTATTGAGTGTTAACAGTCCATGTTAAGTCTTCAGTAATGTGGACACCAAGGTATTTAAAACTTGTGACTCTCTCTACAGGTTGCCCGCTGATCATTAGTGGGGTGTAACTGTAGTTCTGCTGCTTCCTTCTGTAATCCACTACCATTTCCTTGGTTTTATTGATATTCAGTGTCAAGCTGTTAGATTGACACCACTGTGCCACCTCATCAACCTGATCCAAGTAGAGCTGTTCATTGTTGTTACTAATCAGGCCCAAGATCACTGTGTCATCTGCAAACTTGATGATGGAGGTATGACTACTGTTGGCTTTGCAGCCATGTGTGTAGATGTTGTACAGCAGTGGACTCAAAACACAGCCTTGGGGAGCACCAGTGCTGATGGTTAATGAGTCAGATGTCAGACCCCCCACTCTAACCACTTGTGAACGGTTGGTGAGGAAGTCAAATATCCAGTGACACAGGGTGGTGTTCAGTCCTAAGGCCTTCATCTTTGTGACCAAGGTGAGAGGTACTATCGTGTTGAATGCTGAACTAAAGTCAATGAACAGCATTCTCACATAATTCCCATTCCCCTCCTCCAGGTGAGTTAGGGTGATCAATGGCAACATCTGACTATAGGCCTGCCTATACAGAGAGATGAAGAGACTGTCTGACTGAATTTTGTGCAAAAAAGTGAAATAATACTGTTCATAATATTTTCATATATATTTCCCCTCAGGACCAAATGGCTGTGTGACATGTTTTCAGTTCTGTGCAAGGAACCACCATCACACCATGGTAAGTGATAACTTACTTGTCCTCCATTTACTAGTGTCACAATGTAGCCAACGTGTAACCTATATTATTAGAAGTTATAGTGATATTTTGTAAGCATTTATTTACCAATGAGAATAGCCTAGCCTAATGTTATCCCTTTGCATCTCTCCACAGGGATACACAAAGGCTAGGGTTGAGTGATGTTTTTGTATCAAAGAAGGGATGACACCTTAGACTTATTTTATGTGGCATTTTCAAAATGTGTTGGCTATGCAGGTCATGTGACGCCTCTTCCGAGACACAGGCTCAGTTACTTTGCCATTATTAGTTAAATCACAGTCAGTTTTCAAGGGTCAGCCCATTACCATGCATACACCACTCACACATTTGCTCAGTCTATTAATGCACTGAACATTCATCTCTTACGCTTTCATAGAAAGACAGAGCAGGAGGTTGCATATCAGGAGCGTGAAGGAGTTCATCTTGTATTTACCTGTCACCTGTACTATAGTCTTATTTAATATATGCATAGGATTAATATTCTGCTGATTTGTCTTCCCATTACCCCACAATCCCTCTGTCTTTCTAGGAAGATGTCAATGTCAACAGCAGAAGGAAAATTACTCTGCAGGCCCTTCCCATCTTCCTGTGGGAAGATGGATTTTTTAAGACCTGGAATGTAAGTTTTTGATTAAATTGTGTCCTCTTTCACTCTTTCTTCTTTTTTTACTTTGTCTTCTCTATATATCTCTATTTCTATTCAGCCCCCTCTGATACTACCTTGCAGCCAAAATACAACAACCACAACCATCTTCCTAGCCACCAGAATAGCAGTTAAATCATACTACAGTAATTCACCAAGAATGTCATATTTGGGAATTTTACCTGAACTTTTCATTCACTGGTATTTCATATTATATTAAATACACATGTAGTGTTTTTCATTGACTACTCTACTCATTAACTAATTACTGTCATGTTCTTCAGGCAGAAGAAATTGACCTGCCAGACTTCTCCGATGCAGCTGTAGCTATTCTCACTGTCTCGGGTGATACAGACTCCCTTGTCAGGGTCCCCGCGGATGCTTAAAAAGTCTTAAATTGTCTGAAATGTCTTGAATTTTCAAAAGGGAGGTATTACATTTTAGACATGGGACCGCCCGGCGAGTGAAATGTCTCCATCCGGTTTCGTGTATTTTTTTATCCGTAATTACATTTTGGGGGAAGCATTTGTTCTGTGCGGGTGTCATCTGCATTCTGTAGATCAAGAAGTAGAAGGCTACTGGAGGAAGTGTAGTGGTTGCAACGTGAAGATGTTTTTAATGTTTGTATCACTAAAGGTGTGAAAAAATATGCCTGTCTCTTATCCAAATTTCAGAGGTGGACAAACTGAGTTTATTTGCGTTTAGCCTCCACTATATCCCTGAACCTAAGGGATTGACATTTTCATTAAAGCCGTTATTTTAGAGTGCATTACACCTGGTCGGCAAGATTGGGCTTGAGGAAGCTTTGGTGTTGAAGATATTGATTGGAAGTTGTTTATTATTTTTGCTATAAATTATTATGTTTCAGTTCATCAACTTCCTAAAAAAAATGAGTGTGAATAACTTCTAGTTTAGAGTAGTAATTACTTGTTTGTTTGTTGAAATTATTTGTTTTAATGTTGTTCATTTTCTCAAAGATTTGGAGTCTTAAGAGCTTGTCTGACTAATGTAACAATAACTTAAAACATCTATTTCTCACATTATTCTTTTTAATTTTACCCTTGTCCTTAAAGATTTTGAGCATTAAAAAAAGTCTCATTTTAAGTAGAAATTACTTAAAATATTACACATAGCTAAATAGCTAAATATTTTGAGTTAATCAGTTTCATCAAATATTTTGAGTTCATTGAACCTGTTGGGGTTTACAGTGTACATAGAGATTGTTATGTCCTTATCTGTCTCACATTGTGTGAGAGGGCGTGTATGACTGAGTGTGTGTCTGCGTCAGCATGTGTGTGTGTGTGTGTGTGAGTGAGTGAGTGTGTGT
Source organism: Alosa alosa (assembly GCF_017589495.1). Lineage (NCBI taxonomy): Eukaryota > Metazoa > Chordata > Actinopteri > Clupeiformes > Clupeidae > Alosa > Alosa alosa. The sequence goes on along the minus strand of NC_063189.1, from coordinate 29,396,545 downwards.
CTGTGTCAGCATGTGTGTGTGTGTGTGTGTGTGTGTGAGTGAGTGAGTGTGTGTCTGCGTCAGCATATGTATGCGTGTGTGTGTGAGTGTGTTCCACTCTGCTCTTGTCGTCATTATGGTGGCCTGTATCAATGCTCCTGACGTGCTTAGTTACACGCCTGCCTGTAAGAACCAATCAGAATCTGTGATGGAAATAGCTATAGTGCGATTGGAGGATCCCTGTGCTCTGCCCCAACCTCTCTGAGTGTGATTGACAGCCCGTCACGACTCACCCTAGCAGCGGTGACTCATCCAGCCACATGTGACCTGAATACACACACACACACACACACACACACACACACACACACACACACACATTGGATGAATTCACAATGAACGCTTCCCTGTCTGAATACACATACACACATAAACACACTGCATGAATTTATAATGAAAGTTCCCTGTCTGAATATAAACACATGTAGACATATAAAATCTCTCTCTTACACACACACACACACACAAATGGAAACACAAACATAGACACTGGATGAACACACACACAAACAAACTGTGTATAGATATCCTCCCTGTGAAGGTTCCCCCTCTGAGCTAGCCTAGAAATCTAGACGCACCCCTAGCGGTTGCTGCCAGGGCTAGTCTAGCAACTCTCCGTTGGCTTGTAAGCTCCAGAAATCGAAACTCAATCAGGCCAATGAAATCGTGTATAGAGTCGTTAGGTGGGCTTAACATAATAATTGATGGCAGGGTTGCAACGGTTTGGCTTGAATTCCCTGCTACTTGAAAACAAATAAGATGGATGTTGCTGTTGGCGAACAGTGTGACAGTGTGACACGAGTTAAGCTTTTATTAAGTTGCCAAACGTTTGAACTAGCCAACTAGCTCCGCTGGTGGGAAGTGCATGGGACGCATAGCACTGCCACTGTCCTATTGCGTGCAGAGGGAATTTGAAAGACAACTGATTATCCTGCCCCTCAGACTAAGCACTCGAACGGTGAGTGCCCAGACCCTACATTTTAATGTGGGTCTGGCTCGTCAGGCTACCTCTAAGCACCAGATGTGCACCCAGATGTGGACTACATGTTGGGTTGTGATTAATGAGGTTCCCCTTCACTGGGCAGTATTTTCAGAGTTTAGCATATGTAATATTTTGTTGCTGTTCTACCCACAGCATTAGGGTGTTTTGGATAGTCATCTACTTGATGGTGTGATGCATCAACATAAAATACACAACAACACTATATATAACAGTTAGTGTCACTGTCACTTTATTGTAATTTAAGTTTGAATTAAGTAAGGATTAATATATGATATCTTTTCAAATATGTGGGCCGGGGCTGTGGCATTCTGGAAATGCATTGTGGGAAATGTAGCATTAGTTAGCACACCTCCAATACACATGTTGTGTTTAATAAACACACAATATACTTTACTTGTAATGATCAAGTTAGGTTAAATAGGAATACTTAGTAGTGTAAGTGCACTACACAAGCATTTGTTTGGTCAACTTGCAATTCCTATTCCAGATTAGTCTGTAATTTCAAGGCAATCAGTTTGCATGTTTTTAAAACTTAAAAGGTTAACCAACAGTTAAGTAAGGTTAACTAATTAACATCACAGTGTAGCAAAACTTAGTTTACTTGATTTAAATGGCTCATTTTAGGCAAGTAACCTCAAAATACAAAATCAACAAAAGACAAAAACTGAGTTATACTTACTAAACATTTTAAGCAAGATAGATTTTACAGTGTACAGGACTGTATGGTTTCCCCACAGAGTGGGAACAGAGGTTAAAGAAATATTACCCAAGACAACAAAACAAAAGTCCTGAGGTGACCTTAGACCACTCGTGTGAGAGTCTCACAGAAATGCATAGGTTCCGACAGGAAACTCTGAGTGACACAGTTGATTGGTTTTTGGCGTAGAAGCTCCCTACCCAGAATGCCACTTATTTGAATTCCTAATACTGCAGGCAGTGTTCTGCACAATGAATAGATGTGTTCTTGCTAGCTTCCCCAGCTCCACCTGTCTACATCTGCGGAGGCTAGTGGGCTCTTCCACACATGGACTACTATTGATATGAATAATACTGCTGTCTATTCTGTTGTGCTCTGTGCTTGCTGCATCTGGCAGCAGCTTAAGCAGGTCTAGTCTGCCAAGACCAAGCATCCCATCATCTATAACACTAACTCTACAGGGACAGCACAGCAGAGACACACACACAACACATACAGATACACACAACAACAGGCAGGCTTAATCACACAAGTGAAACACACACACACACTCACAGACACACACTCTCACACACACACACACACACACACACATATATACAAACACGCACACACACACACACACACTCCTGGCCATCTCTGCCTGAGCACGTGAGCAGTGTAAAGGTAGTTTCACCTGCACCACATCACATCCCAAACACTCCTTTAGGGAGACGTCTCCTGGCAACCGCATCTCTGCAGAGTGCCCCAGCGTTGGGTGGTTGCCATGGGCGATGGGCAGGGCATCCTGTGATGTAATCACCTGACTGGCCAAGATCCAGGAACATGACCTACTGCCTCAGTCTGTGTGTGTGTGTGTGTGTACACGCACAAGCAGGCAGCCTGTCACCTGCAAACTCACCACTTAGACACTTTTTTCTTTTCTGTCAAGGCACTGATGAGAGTGGGTACAGAATATAGGTTTGAGGTGTGTGCATGTGCGGGCATGTGTGTGTGTGTGTGTGTGTGTGTGTGTGTGTGTGTGTGTGTGTGTGCGTGTGTGTGCGTGTGTGTGTGTGTGTGTGTATGTGTGTGTGCAAGTGCGTGTGTGTATGAGTGTGCGCGTGTGTGTGTGTGTGTGTTTCAGCCACGCGAATGGAAGGAATATGAATTAACTTACAGTGGAGTTTTCGGTTAGACTCTTTAGTAGAGGTGACTCATCGCTCATGGTCTAAGCAAACGTAGAGGGCTCCTGAGAGAGAGGGAGAGAGAGAGAGAGAGGAAGAAAAGAAGAGAGAGAGAGAGAAAGAGATGGGTGGGGGAGAGAAAGGAATTAGTAGGCAATCTCTGAGTTCTGAAGCTATGAGTGTGAATAAGTCGTCAAATAAACCACATCTGAGCAGACTGGGGCCCACAACGCTGACATCACGACCCCATCACATGATCAAAACCACACCACATTTTAAAGGGGTGGTTCAGGATTTTGGACATAAGACCTTATTTCCAAGTAAGCAAGTGTGATATTTATCAGTGGAGACCGTTTTCAGCACGTTTCATCCAGTCCTTCTAATTGCAGAGTTCGCAGGGTGCTAGGCTAAGCGCCAAAGTCAGCGGTATGTGCTAGCCTGCCACTAAAGACAGTCTTACCCACTCCAAAGTACACCTGAGGGCAAATTCCAGACAATCGATGTAAATGTCTGTGTTGATAGAATAGTGTAAAAATACAACTACCCTTGCATCGGCGTTGCAATAGTTATACTTTGGTCCCTAAAGTTGTTAGTAGTCATTTTGCAACTCAGTGGCAGACTGATATTACCAAGGCTACTACTAGGTATCCCCATTGGAGTCGCTTTACTGTTTACTTTTCGGTAGCAGTACTACTAACCGAGCAAGTATAATTCCGCTGCTAAGAAACTAGTCCCTCAAAATGTAATGTGATGGATTGAAATGCAAAGGATAGAATAACGTTAGAAATAACACTGTCAATACAGACATTTACATCGATAGTCTGGCGTTATAATTTATTTGCCTCGGGTGTACTTTGGAGTGGGTAAGACTGTCTTTAGTGGCAGGCTAGCACATACCGTTGACTTCGCGCTAGCCTAGCACCTCACGAACTCTGCAATTAGAAGGACTGGATGAAGCGTGTTGAAAACGGTCTCCACTGATAAATATCACACTTGCTTACTTGGAAATGAGGTCCTATGTCCAAAATCCTGAACCACCCCTTTAAGAAACACTATAATTAGAACCCAAACACAGACCCACATTATGAAAATCCCAACACACTATCACTAGAACCCAAAAACATGATCAGAATCATATTATAAAAACCCAAACACAATTAGAACCCAAACACATGATCAGAACCGAATTCTGATCAGAACCGAACACACTTTAATTAGGACCTAAACACACAATCAGAACCACATCATAAAAACCCCAACACACTATCATTAGAACCTAAACACATGATCAGAACCCACAGTAACACCAGGACCAAATCACACCATAAGCAGAGTGTGAAAGGGGGCAAGGAGAGAGCCAAATGAGAATCACTGCATGAACCTTCTTGACATGCTTACATCCTCATGCTTATTCTATCTTTTTTGTCTTTTTCACTCTTTCAATCCCTCCATCTCTCAGTGGGGTTTACATGACTCTGCCTCAGGCCCAATCTGCCTTTCACAGCCTAGCAAGTGTTCATACGCACACACACGCAAACACACACGCACACATGCACCCGTGCACACACACACACACAAACACATGCACCCGTGCACACACACACACATCCTTGCACGCACACACACACACACACACAAACACATGCACTCGTGCACACACACACACACATGCACCCGTGCACACACACACATATGCTCTGTTCATCCCTCTTTTCTCCATCTCTGCGGCATGTCTTCTGCTTCTCCTCTCGTCACTGTGTGTCCATCTCTTTCTTTTCTTCCTTCTCGTCCCTCCTATCACACACATCTCCATCCTTCTCTCTCTGTCCTCCTCTCTCACTCCATCCATCTCTCTGTATCTTTCTCTCTCACTCCCCCCATGTCTTTCTACCCTCTCTTTCTATCTGGATCTCTCTCTCTCTCTCTCATCTCCCACTCCCTACCTCGCTATCAATTCAATTAAATTCAATGGTGCTTTATTGGCATGACAAAAAGGGCATTTGCATTGCCAAAGCAGTCATACATACATACAACAGTGTATAGACAATTTATGAGTAACATACATAGATCTAAACTTAAAATATAAAATATCAATATAGGTAATATAGGTAGAGGGTTAAGGAAGAATGGAGGACAAAGGCAAAAACAATACAATACAATATAACCCTCCCTCCCCTACACACACACACACACATAGACCATACATGTAGACTAAAAAAAAATTATAAAAAATAAAACATTGTGTATTTACATTACACTAGTGACCCTCAGGTTATGGCATAATGATACATATTTTGCTGCCAAGGCAGCTGAAGGACCCTCTCCTGAGAGGATAGCCATTTTGTTTAGCTCTTTAGGTCGTTTTAATTTTATGGAAAAAGGGTTGTCTTAATTCCTCATACTTTTCACAGCATAGAAGAAAGTACCATCTCTCTCTCTCTCCTCATCTCCCACTCCCTATTTCTCCCTCTCCCTCCATCCAGCTCTCTTTGTATCTTTCTCTCTTTCACTCCCCCCATGAATTTCTACCCTCTCTCTCTCTTCTCATCTCCCACTCCCTATCTCTCTATCTCCTCCAGTCTCTCTCACTTCTCCAACCCTCTCTCTTTCCAGAATGGATCATTAGTGGCTCTGGAACAGGACAAAGGAGACTAGGCTGGTCCTGCTTACTCCTCTACACACACACACACACACACACACACACAAACAACAGCTCAAGCTCAGGCGTGAATCTGCTCCAGTATCCAGTCTGTGACCACACAGCACTGGATACAAATCCACCATGCACACTGTGTGTGTGTGTGTGTGTGTGTGTGTGTGTGTGTGTGTGTAAATCCACACTGCACTGGCCATATATGATGATGCATGACTCATTTCACGGCGCCAGAGAGCAGCTGGCGAGAGGCACAGTGGTCCACTCACACACATTTATATAAGTACATTGCAGCACATCCTACTAAACACACATTTATATAATATTACATTGCAGCACATCCTACTGAACACACATTTATATAATATTACTGCAGCACATCCTACTGAACACACATTTATATAACATTACTGCAGCACATCCTACTAAACACACATTTATATAATATTACATTGCAGCACATCCTACTGAACACACATTTATATAAGTACATGCAGCACATCCTACTAAACACACATTTATATAATATTACTGCAGCACATCCTACTGAACACACACTTTATATAAGTACACTGCAGCACATCCTACTGAACACACATTTATATAAGTACACTGCAGCACATCCTACTAAACACACATTTATATAATATTACTGCATTGCTACATATCCCTAGTTAGAAATATTATGCAACTACATTGGAGAATATTATACATTTTATGAAAATGTTTTAATGTAATTATTTAATACACTGACATAATCCCAATTAAGTTAAGGGTGCATGCTATTTTGTCTGGTTTTAAAATACTAACTAATTAACACTACTGGTGCATATCCCAGAGTAGCTCTCCAAAGGCTCGTTCCAACCCTGCTTATAATCACATCACATCACAGCAGCTGTCATCATTTTGAGTCCTCTCTATTAATTTAGAATATGTAATACTGTAATATCCACATAGCCCCCCTCCCCCTGAAGTGCTACAGGGCATTGCAAAACTACATTTCTTTATTGTGCGATATCTGAGAGGCTAGGAAATGAATGAATGAATGAATAAATGGATGGATGGATGAATGGATGGATGGATGGATGTGAGATGAAGAGTGACTGAGGAGAGGATGAGCTCTCTCTGGCCCTGTCCACTGCACCTCTGGCTTGATTTCATTACAGTAGCCTGACCCACATTCCACAGCTCCACCACACACACACACACACACACACACACAAGGAACTGGCAAAGTGTGCGTGTGCATGTGTGTCTGTTTATTGTGGAGAATTTCTGAGTGTGTGTGTGCATATGTATAATTATTCGCTGCTCTGGCTAAAAATAACTCCTTGTCCTTTCCTGCAGTCACACACACACACACACACTTGTTTATTTACACATCATTACTCATTCATGATGACCACTCATTCACTTCTTTCCACTGACATGCCACAATGCACCAGTACACACACACACACACATACACGGATATGTGCACATGCATACTCATTACACTCATGCATGCATACACACACACTTCCTAGGTTGTGTGAGACCCTGTTCAGTGTGTATTGAGGACGGAGGACTACTCTCTTTCTCTGAGGTCATCCACACAAATGCTCTCCCTCTCTCTTTCCCTCCATCATCTCTTTCACTCCATCATTTCATGATGCTCTCTTGGCTTGTTTTGTCCATTCCCCCTCCTTCTCCAGAACAAGCACCTCTGTTTCCCTAGAGTTAGAGAGTAAAATATGAAGGGAGTAGACAGTTCAAGAAAGAGTTGTGTTTTTTTTTTTAGCCTCCTGCAGTGGACATGTTGCAGTTCTTGGACATTGATGATAATTAGCATAAGCAACTGGGATTTCAATTTAGAGGTTTCACAACAAGTGTAGAGAAAAATCAGTAATAAAAATTGTTCACTCACTCTCATGAGTTTGTTGGTCGGTGTAAAACCCACAGGAATGTGTGTGTGTGTGTGTGTGTGTGTGAGAGAGAGTGTGAGTGTGTGTGTGTGTGTGTGTGCGTGAGTGTATGTGTGTGTTTTCTAACGAGATCTACACAGACACACGGTTGTTTAAAAAAAAAAAAACACACACACACAAAAACACTCCAACCACTCCAAACTTCTCGTGATTACAATAAGAGACGTATCGCCGCGCTCTGGATTGCAGCGACATTAACGGCGTCGTGGCGGACTCTCCAGATTAAACTCTCTCAATGAACAAGAGACGAATTGTTTCCGTATTATATTCAGCTTTACGCAATCACAACTATCAGCGTAGGCTACATAACTGCTTCTGCTGTTGTTGTCGGTTGCAGCACAGCCAATGGAATCGGCTAGTCTCACTCCAGAGACAACCCAAAAGCTGCCTTTAACAGCCCAAAAGATGATGGAATATTCCTGACCGCGTTTCTCTCATTTGTGCAGGGCAGACATCAATAGGAATTTGCCAGTTCTATGAAGGCGCAGTGTTTCTTATGAGAAACCAACACACAGGCATTCAGCCTATTGGCACATCAAAGATTCACCGCCATGCCTTTAGACAGGGAGGTAGGCTGCCGAGAACTGCCCATAATCTGCAATATCAAAATAGAAACACAGCAACACACAACTAATGCACAGAGATGCGGCGCAGACGCGGTTATTTCAGCCTCAACTTGGCAAAGCCTGCGTACTTCACCTACATTCTGGACCACTGATCATAAATCAGCTACAGCTATTATTTAAATATGCCTTAACCTGCGGTAAGACTATCCTAAGTAACACTACCCGCCCGCATCTCGTACGCTCAGATTCACTGTCCATGGGCAACCGAACCGTCATCGTGGCAGGGGCTAGCTACTGCACGAGCTGCCAACACACCTCCCCTGCCTCCTCGCGGCGAATTGACACTCGAGTGATCGACATGCCAACACCGGGATAACGCGCGTATAATCATAAGAGTCAACAGATAGCTCGTGGACAGACTACAACAGCTCAAAGTCGGCTGTCGGTAGACAACGCATTGAAAGCGGGATCGAGAGCTCACCTATTTGTGAGTCGTGCGTTCCATCTGGTTGGATAAAACTGGAGAGCGAGCTTGCAGTAACACACCAGTGGCTCCCCCGTCCGTCTTCGTGTTGGTGCCGTTCAATTTTCGCTCAGATAGCAAACTGAGTTATGAATGAAACAGGGCGCTTTAGGACACACCCACTGGCCGGCGCTAAAAATACCACGTGATGCAGAAGGTGATGCTAGCGATGGGGTTCCATGCGCGGAAAACATCCTCCTTTTTCCCATTCTTTTTTTGCTCCCTTTCTTCAGCTTGACAGATCTAGAGACATGCGTCAGAACGCATCGCATCGCAATGCCAAAGTTACGCTGCTACATAGATATTTGGACATGAATCTTTGATTGAGTTTTTAAACCAGGGAAGGAAAATAAACATGAATACAAAATGTTTATATATCCGTTACAAAATAACGAGCTTTAGTTAAAGCGCAGCTTTTGTGACCATGCAATTATGTAATAAAGATGACATCATCTGTCAGTCAGTTGCAATTAGGAAGCAGGAGTATGCACCGCTGGTCATATTTTACAGTTGCAACACATACATTACCTAGCCGCCCAGGGGCACAATAACCTATTAATAGACCTACACAAAATACGTCAACATTACGCAATAGCCTACACCTTTTATACTCCAAACGTAAAGTGGGGCGCACTTCTCTCTGGTTCTACCTGAGCATATGATAGGAAAGCATACAGTTGATATTGTATTAAATGCGCCAAATCAATGTAAAGCACTTTGAGCTGCATTCTGTGTATGAAAGTTGCTATACAAATAAAGAGGATTATTGTTATTATTATTATTATTACAGAGCAGATTCACACACGAAATTACCACACACTTTAGAGGCGTGTAAATAATACGCTGTGAATGACTTACTGGCCTATTTTCATTCTGCCTTCGGTGTTGCTCACTGACGTCAGTGAAATGATGCAAGTTTGATTAGATCTGTTGCTAAAAAAGCGCCATCGCCTGGCTGCAATCGGACAACAAATCCGCAAGAGCTGTCGATAACAGCCAGCAGAATGAGCAAAGTTCATTCACGAATCGTTTTAGGGTCTGATGCCTTGTGCATTTTGCGGGCAATTCAGTTACTGGCATACCACGTCGATTATTGACTTGGGACGCATATGGCCCATATGAGCAGATTCGGCAGATGATGCGCTTTGTCACATCTGTAGACAGCTGGCGGGCTTGGAGGCTACGCAGTACCATATTCCACCGCTTGGCGTCAGTCTAGTATTGTATTCCTTGTCGCGACTTTGCTACTCTTTAGGGACACAGTCTCCCAGCAGAACTCAGATGGTGATATAGAGCTATTCTGGATGTGTCTAATGCATCAAATAACGTAACTCATGTAACTCACTGTTAATGTAGTTACAGCCACTGCAGAGTTGCAGCCTGCCACAGACACATGGAACATGAGCTTTCCTGCTGTAGCGTAAGCTACAGCGAGAAGAGGGCTGATAGTTATAGCTGCAGACACTGTACAAACTCTGAGCGGACAGGTTAGTGTTTGACGGACATTAACCCATCTGTGGGCCGTGAATGTCAGGAGTCCAATATGAGCTCTGCTATCTGAAGTCTGTCTGTAGGGAAGCAGATGCATGCACACAATCTAAATTGGACAGGTCTTGCTTGCCCTCTTCAGAATGTTCATAAAACCAACTGCCAGACACTGCCCACAGAGTAACTGGCCAGACTGGTGTTTGGACACAGAGTTTAGTAGAAGTGCAGATGCACCTTTAGAGAAGGCAGAGCTCATCCCAGGGTCGGGGGAGTAGGGTTGGTGTGATGGTGCAAGCCGAGGATGGCAGATGAGAGAGGGAGAAACTATGTCTGGATTAACGTGGCGTGGTGTGGCATGGCGTGGGCTGTCCGACGGCTAACTGAGTGACTGATACACTTTATGATAGCCTCAGGGAGTCGGAGCAGTGTGTGTGTGTGTGTGTGTGTGTGTGTGTTTCCCTGCCTGTGAAGACTCTAGATACACACGATTGGAACAGAGGAGCCGCAGTGAGTCAGTTCCTCTCATGTTGTTAGTTTCCTCTGGGGAGAGCAATGCTC